>NW_020955392.1:626362-705310 GCF_003031625.1 Empidonax traillii | reverse complement strand
TTTTTTTTTTTTTTTTTTTTTTTTTTTTTTTTTTTGTTGAGCAAGGATAAGAGAGAAATTGCTTCCAGCAAAAACTAATATTCTCTAATTGTTCTCCATGTGAACAATTTCAGGCATTTTAAGTTTCTGGTAGTTCTTCTCCAAATAATAGTAAGTAAAATATTTAATGCTTTTATAACACTTTACATATGCCATTATTAAAAACTATAGAGTAATAACAGTAATACTCTCCAGCTCAATACAAGGCATATTATTGAACATTCCCTGCCTGAGTCATGCCCTGTATTTGCCTTATTTAATATGCGTTCATTTTGTATATCTGCAAATTCTTTGCCATCACTTGTGTGTTCAGAGACAACGTTCAGACAGAATGAGAAAAGGACACTTGTCTGGTGTGTTAGAAAATGCAAAGGATGAAAACTTTACACCATCTTTTAAAGTGAAACCAGCAAATGTTCCCCAGCCTCTGATTTACACATCGCAGTGCCCTTTATAGGAATTCTGTACGTAGCACATGGCAATTGTCATCAGGGCTAAGGACAGCAGCTGTCAACACTGGAAAATGCCAGACTTTCAACTTCATTAAATCTTCCAGAGAAACCTGCTCTTTGTGAAATAGCTGAGCAACTTCAGCTTCCAGCAGGAGCTTCCAAAGCACTGCTGTGTCTTGGATTCCAGCTCATGTCTGGAAGATTGCTTTGTCTGCTGAGTCACAGCTCTGATTTAAATCAGGGTAAGAAAGTGTGAGAAACTGGTTATCTCTGATCCATGTTTGAACTCGATGGGAAACTGGACTTCTTTCCAAATTATACCAAATGCTGGAACTCTAGTCTAGTAGGCTGCCTTTTTCACAGAATACTACCAAACTGCATTTTAAATTCGCACAGAATACAGCTTGTTATCTGAAAATGGAAATAATCTAAAGGCAGAAAATTAAAATTATGAACAAATTCACCCAACTAAATCTGAATGCAATTTAAAAGGAAAAGATATGCCAAATTTTTTATGAAGAGCGTTGCTTAATATCAGAATTAAGTATCACAGAGTCACAGAACAGAATGTTTCATTCATGTGGAAAAATGCACTTCTTTATTGAATAATTCATGCTAGTTTTTCTTGAATAGCTGGTACTAAAGAGCTTTGATCTGGTTTTTTGGTGGAGGCTGGGGAATTGTGTTGGTTAGTACTGTGCATATGCCTGACTTGAACTTCATGGGTCTAAAGTTCAACAGTATTCCATAGGTACTCTGTCAAAAGGCAGCGCTTTTATCCACGTGTGAATGGCCTTTTTCACGTTTAGTGTGGACTGACAGAAGTGCAGCCAAGGGAGAAGACAGGAAAGGGTTCAGCTGGGATCTGCATTCTGGTCTAGAGGGAAAAGGGGTACACACGGGACCACCTTCTGTGACCCCTCTGCAGTAATGGGGGCCTCAGCTTGCTGAAGTAAAAAGGGAACCAGTGGTTTTTTATGTACTTTTCCTCCAGCAGCAGTGCAGTACCATAAAGTGCAGTGCAAAACACTGCAGTGAGGACAGCTTGACTCCTGTGGCTGGAAATGTAGGTTGCTGATCATGAACAAGGACGCGTGAATCATTACAAGCGCCAGAATGAAACCTAAATTAAAGATTTCTCGGGCAATCTAGGACAACAGTCAATACTACATACTTGTTATAGCAGCACGTTCAAAAATGCAGTAGTCAGTCTTTATATTTGGCTTAGACAACAGCCTTCATTGTCAGTCTAGTTCTTTGTAATTTGTATTCTGTGCAGACTCAGGTATGTAAATGGCCTTAAACTTCAGCAGCATTTAGTACATAATCCTGGTTGTTCTACCCATCCCCGGCCTTTTAAACCCAACAGCTTCGTGGAGGGAATTAGATAACCTTTCACAGATAAAGTTTCTTCTTTAATTAAACAATATCCCTGAAAGTACAAACAGCTTTCCAAGAGCTGAGAGACTGCTGTAGACACACCAGAAAAGAAACTGGGTAACTCCCCCCTCCCCAGCAGTACGTGGAGCTGCCTCTTACACATCTTCCGCTCAATTTACCGATAAGCCCTCAAAATGCATATTCAGTGCAGCAATTTACCCTCGACGCCTCAGCGCAGCACTGTCTTCATTTCGCCAATTAACACTTCCCCGTCCTCCAGCAGGGCCATCGCTTTGCTCAGGACTGTTAGTTGGAGCAGCAGTGGGACTGTGCCTGCTCGCTTCCCAGTTCGCTGCTGCCAAAGGGGTTACGGGGAGGTGAGAGCCGTTTGCTTTGCAAAGTTCTCACAGAATACAAGATCTCAAATCGTTTGTCGTCTCGAGCCCTCACAGCCCCGTGGGCTGAGGTCTCTCTGTACAATTTCTTTGTATTTTTAAGCAAATGAAACGAGAGGAAGAGGTTAATATCTTGAGAGCAGAAGATGCGGTGGGAAGCAGAACTGGAGAGAAGGGGAATAGGAAAACTACTGATTATACTTAAAATATTTGTCTTGTCGACAAGACTGTCCTGCACACTAAACCAGAATCAGTGGGGTATTTGGAGCTTTTTTCCTCCGTTTCTGGTGTTCCCCAACCTGTCTGCAAATAGCTTAGGGAAGTTGTAGCTGTATTTCCTCCAGCGGTATTGTCATCTTCCTTCCTCTACAGTGCTGGTGTATCTTCCAAATAAGAAATTTATAAATAATTTATAAAAGAAATTTATAAATTTATAAATGCATAACTTTTTCAAAGCAATTGCGTACTAATTCTTAGTAACTTCTCATGGTCATATAACTACCTTACTTCACCAGTTTTACCTTGAGAACAGTGGGAAGGCAAGAACCACGCTGTGTCTTTCCATTTTTAAGGTGATCACTTGCTGCAGATCACACCCTGGGTGTTTTGTTTCCATCAATTCTGTGTCACAAAGTGCATCTGTAAAACACTAGGGCTTAAGTGTGATTCTTAGTAAGATTTTTTCAAAGAAATGTAATTATTCAGTTTTCCCTTGATGCTTTATTTTTTTTCTATTTTAAGCTAAGAAATGATATAAATTTATTTTCCACAAAGTCCTGCCAATCACCATGCACTGAAAATTTGTTCTAGAGAAGTTATAACCTTCACGATTTTTAAGTTTTACTGAGGTGGTTTTAATTTTTCATCTGATTTTTCCCAATATCCTGCTTTTGTTTTCCAGCAGTTAAATCGAAAGTGGAATATTCTAGCTGAGAGCTACTAATGGCCTGATTGCTGAGGTTCTGCTCGTTGTGCTCTGGCTGATCTTCAGAAGGAAGAGCCGCTGGCCAGTTTTCCTCATCTCCACACAGGTATGAACTCACTATTTGTCCTGAGTTCTTTGTTGGTCTCGTGTCCTGGCACTGCAGGAGAGTCAGTGTGAGATCTGCTACCTTCTGAAACAAAGCTATGATGCTCACAGGGAGAGTGTGATGATGGCTGACAGTTTGTGCCTGTACAGAGCCATGCAACACAAGCACTTCTTGTTTTAATTTTGCCCCGAGGCATTCAGAAAAAGAGAAATGGGAGTTTGCACTGCAAGAAAAAACTAAATTGTGTGTTGCTACCTGATACATCAAGTGGCCACACTGATTAAAGAGGAATCTTTTGCCTTTAAAATATGATAGCCTATGTATCACATACGTGGAAAAAGCCACTTTGTTACTTTTTGCACGGCAGATTCTTCTTAATCTCATTCATGATGGGCAGAAGACTGTAAACAGATGGGAAGACCTCTGCCTGTTCTGTTTGACTATGAGGTTGGATTAGAGCCAACAGCTCCAGAAGTTTTTGCAAAGCATAGTGCTTTTCATTGCAGTCAGACTTCAGATAAAATACATTTCTGAGATAAATGCAAGTCTGCCATTGTCTTCTCTGTCTGAGTATTCGTGCCTGCAGCTGTTCCACTTTCAAATAATTCTAATTTTTGAAAACTAGTTCATTTGCTGCAAATGCGTTCACAGGGATCAACGGGAGCTTCTCTGCAGTGGAACAGAAGTGCTCTTTAAAAATGAACAGTACTTCTGTGTTACAATTTCCTCTCTCCACTTCTGGGACACATTTGGGTCATTCTTGTGACTCTTGTAGGAGAAATATTTATTTAAGCAAAATAATATTTGGTTAAACTTTGAAGAACTGTGGTTTTGTACCAAATGCATCAGAGGTACAAGATGCACTGAAGTTAACAGATACTGGAAGAGATTTAGGGCTTTGGAGCTTTCTGTTGCTCATCAGAATGATCATCACTGATCACGGTTTTGGTGACAGGTGTAGTTTGGTGATTACTTCAAAGTGCTAAAAAAGTTTATTGTAATGCTAAGTAAATATAATATACTGAAATAAAAGTGACAAAAACAAGGATGAGTAATTTTAATTGAAACTAATAGTACCTCTATTAAACTTTCGTGTAGCCATAGGGGTTAACTGGCAGTTGCTTGTGTCAATCATTGAAGACTGTGTGAGTTACTAGAAATTACAAAGCACTGTGCTTTTAACTTCTCACTAAAATTCTAACATCACGGAGAAATCACTTCATTTGAAAGCTGTGTTTTTTGCCCAGCTTCTACAAAGTGGTAATTAGCCTGTTTCAGGTCTATTTTAAACCCCTTCTGTGATGTCTTGCTTTATCTTTTCGCTTGTTCTTTTCATTTAGTTTAACTTTCTCCCTCACTTTTAAACTCTTCCTCTTGTCTGAAGTTAAACAGATCTTATTTGTGTCTTCCTTTCTTCATGAGCAGATACTGAATAAGTATTTTATCATTACTATTAAATAGAGGCTTTTTTTGGAGTCACATCTTGAAATATCTTATAGATGTGACTTACTAAAGAGATCCTTCTCTTGTGAAGTTTTTGGACTTTTATTTACAATTCACTACCACATGTACTGTGGTATAACATCATCCTGCTTGTTGGTACTTCCATAACAAGGGAAGCCACATTAATATATTCATCTAAAACCTGGCACTCATTTCAGTTCACACTGTTACCATGTTTGTAAAGACAATTGTGCATATCTACTCTGTCTTCTGTGTTTGACTCTTTTCTTTCCTCTCCTTTTATTTTTCAAGATGTATTTCACCTTTAATAGCTGCTTAATCCCACAGAGCTTGTTCCTCCATCCCCTGTAGCTTCTAAGTGCCAGTCAGGCACATTCCCTACTGTTTTAAGTGGAGCCCAGTGCTCAGTGGGCTCATTTGTATGCCAGAATATTTCCCTGGTCTCCAAGAGAGATCATCCTTTCTCTGTACACTGTTACTCAACCGTTCATAAAGGCTCTTTCTCTGTGTTCTCTGGATTTCAGTGCAGTGGGGACCACTGCCATGTTATTCTCATTCATATTCCAAATTCTTAAAATGCCACTCTGCTGTACATGAAAGGAAGTGTCCTAGATTTTTCCTTCATTGCCTCCTTGGACACTTCTATGAAGTCTGCATGCTGCTCTTTCCCTTTAGCTTTTTACAGGGAATTAACTTACTGGAAATTTCCTCTGGTGCTTCTCTCCAATTAGCAGTGGGGGAACCACTAAACATCAGGAGGGGGGAGAAGCAGATGGGAAATGAGGAGAGCCAGAGTGCTGGCCTTGTTCAGCTTTGTGAAGAGAAGGTTAGGGGCAGACCTTATTGCCAGAACATTCCACATGGCACATCCTGGAAGACACCTGGTAAGAGAAAGTGGTTGCATTACCAAAATATCAATACTTGTGTGCATAGAAAGGTGGAGACTGGCTTTTCTCAGTGGTGCCCAGTGACAGGACAAGAGGGAATGGGCACAAAGTGTGATACAGAAAATGGCATTTAAACATAAGTGAGGAGTGGAGGCTTTCTTGTGTGAGTGTGGTCAAACTGCATCAGGTTGCTCAGGGAGACTTTGGAGTCATCACTTGTGCAGGTACTCAAAGTGCACATGGCCCTGAGCCACCCTCTCTAGGTGGCTCTGAGTAGGATTTTGGACTGTATGAACCTCAGAGGTGCCTTCTAGTCTCAAAAACTTGGGGACCTTCCACATGACTTGCAAACAAGAACTCAGTTTATCACCTTCCACCCCTTCCTCTTCTGTAAGGCAAGCTGGGGATAAGTGCTGTCAGCCAGCAGCTTTGCTCCTGAGCTCCCTGTTCAGGGGAAGGCTCTCAGAATTTTCCCCTCTGGAACAGACTCCAGGCCTGGCAGCTGTAGCAGCACTGAGAGGAAAAATCCCTCCTCCTGGAATATTTGGGTTTGCTTTTACTTTAGGCTGCAAGTCAGGTGCTGTATTCCTGGAACAGGGATAAAGGTTAGGAATTCAGATGTACCTCTTCTATCAGTGGCAATGCTGAAAGAAAAATCAAAGGGACAACGAGGTGTGAGCTGTAAGTGTGCAACAGAACAAGGAGAGAGTTTATCTTAATATACAACAACATCTTTTTCATGTTTTGACCTTTACTGGAGATTTCTAAGGATAGATTTGAGGAGTGTTGGGGTCTTACTTATTCTTTGTAAAACTCTCATTAAGTTGGATGTCATATTAAACCGAGCAAATTTTTCCAGTTGTTTAAACCAGAAGGTTTAAACAGAAATGACAGTATAGTTCCTTTCTGTAACTATTACACCTATTTTTGTCCTCCTTCATCTTTGACATTACCTAAGGGTAACTCAGAAAACATAACCAGTGCTTCTATTCAGAAAGTAGCTTTCAACCCTCCAAAGGAGTAATTTGGTTTCTTTACCCCTATCTCCCTTTTTGCCATACTTGGTATTTTTTAAAAATAATTAATTCAATAGAAAATAAAATCGGACCAGGTAGGTGAAACATTTGAGAAATTTTTTCCTCCCCAGAAGTTCCTTCCAACCGATTGATTATCAGGTACAGCCTGAACATGATCACAGTGAGTCAGAACAAAGGTGCATATTGTCCCCAGGCAGATGCACAGCACAGTGAAGGGCAGGTGTGTGTGACACTTCCTCTGACATCCTTGCCTTCCCATCTATTTTCAGATTAGATTTCCTGCACTAGATGTGGTTTCTCTCTACTTAGTAACCCGTATTTTTTTCCAAGTACTTGATAAGTCTCCCCTTTGGCAACAAGCTGCCTGTTGTGGGAGAGCTCTCCCAGCTTCCAA
This sequence comes from Empidonax traillii, assembly GCF_003031625.1. NCBI lineage: Eukaryota > Metazoa > Chordata > Aves > Passeriformes > Tyrannidae > Empidonax > Empidonax traillii. The sequence goes on along the minus strand of NW_020955392.1, from coordinate 698,231 downwards.
AGGAGCTGAAAACTCCCAAGTGTCAAAAACCACCTGCAAATCACTCGATGCCTGGAAGGCTGGCATTGGAGTAGCCTTTTTTATTGGAATGAATATGCTGATTCCACAGACCTGCATGTTGTGGGATAGTGAGAGTATGTTAAAAACTGGGAAGGAAACCAGGCAGCTCCATATTGTCATGTGTCCAGATGCTCAACCATAAATACATATACATATATATATATATATGACCTGCTGTTAAAAACACCCTTGTGCTTTCTTGATAGAAAAATATTTTCAACAGGCTGTAAATTACAAAGCTGTCATTTTCAAATTAGAAACTACGCAGGTAATCTTCAAACTTCAGACAACTGAGGTGGAAATGGCATTGAGCTAAAAACTAAAATGGTTAAATCCTTCTCTGAAAATGTGTGTGTATTTTCAGAGCGGATTGGAATACACATTTCTATGACCGTAATTTATGCAATTCCAAAGCAGAATTCAGATTAAAACTTTGAAGTGTCTACTACAAGGACCACGATGGTGAAAACTCCAGTTATTCCTCTGGGCTCTGCACATCAGACAAGAGTTTTGATTGTAATGGGATTTTCCCTCTTAAAGATAGAAGAAGAAAGTGAGTTGTAAGGATTTATGAACTACAGCACAGTTTTCTTGGATATTGCTGGTTTTGTAAGATTGGTTCTCTTATGAAGACATTTTTCTTCCACTTTGCATCAAAGTTACATCTCTGGTTCTGGGAGTAAGGTTTTTCCTGCCAGTGTAGTGGTTGTCTTGTTTTGGCTTTGTGGGTTTTTTTGTTGTGCTGTGGGGTTTTTTTATGTCACTCACACTTTGAGTGTGTTATTCTTTTTACTATTACCTGGCTTATGGTGCTGTCAAAATTATGAAGTATGTTACTAAAGACTGAGAAGAATGCCCATTTCACTGCATGGCAATGGTGGGAGTTCTACAGCACAGAGTTTGTCAGCTCTTGGTGTCATTTATTAAGAACCCAGTTTATGGTGCTGTTACTTGGGAGTGAAGACAAAAGCTAAAACAGCTTTTAATTACCTGGCACTGCTTTCGACATGAGAGCCTTGAAAGAGATGCTATTTAACAGCTTCTATGACATTATTGTTCTTGCACAGAGCCCTTTCTGCAAACCATATTCACTCCAGTGCTCAGAATGGCTCACAGCAGAATTAAATGTTATTTATTAGCTAATCACAAAATGCACACGTATGCAATGAAATATTAATGTATCATTCCATATTAAAATATTGCATTCGAACGTGCAATGAATTCCCTCACAAGGAAACTTAGGAAAGTATAATAGTTTCAGTTATAATTCTAAAATAATTATACTTTTTTTCTTCTTTTTTTGCTAATATAGAAGTTGCTTGTTTTTGTTATGACCTAACAAGGCTGAGAAGTTCATTCTGGAAAATGGCACAATGACATAAAAATGATAGAGTCTGTGAATATCAATATCAAACCTTGTTCACAAGAAAAATGATCATCTGATTTTTTCAAAATACATTTCATAGCCCAGTGGTATATTCTGAGTACCAAATCAGAATCTTCATCTGAAATACCCAGCACTTCAGGAATGGTGTGTTTAACACGGCATGAATTACCAGAAGCTTTTTTTATTGAAGTAGAGCAGATCCAAATAGGAAAATGAAGCAGCTGTAGACCCCTGCAGTGGTATTTGCTGTTGGAGAACTGGAATTAAGCAGAAAATAAAACTTGGTTGCATATTTCCATATTGTCAACTCAAGATTCTGTAGCAACTTGCATCAACTCTAAAGCAGGTTCTAGGCAGTGTAATCTCTTAAATTTTATCTACTAGAAGAGCTGATGGTGGGAAATTACTTTTTCAAGCATTTTAAAGGTTATTTACATTATAAAATGTTCCCTGCCAATGTACTTGCTATACTTTTAAGTCTTATCATAACCTTCTAGAGGGAGGTGAACTCCAATTAACAAGGAATTGAGACCCAGCTCAATGACACACAAGATTTCAGACCTCTGACTTCAGAATTACACCCTGAGTATGCAAATACATCTCCTAGGGAAGTTCTGATTAAAAGTAAATTAAATAAATGTATGTGTCATTTAAAGTCAATGACATGTATAAAATTATATGGTAATTAGTACACTGTGTCTATCAAGAATATTTCCTCCTGAAACTCTAAATTGGTGAAGGAGTAGGTTCTTCTGCAGGAATCAACTATCATTAGAATACCCTTAGTGGCACAAGAATAACCAAGAAAATCTCTGGCCACTTTCAAGCAGATTTTTTTTTGGGGGGAGGGGGGGTGTTTAGGTTTTACTGCTCTGGAAAATTACATTTATGTCTGTGGTAGAGATGCTGTTGCCTGAGTGTGCCAAGGCTGGAATTGCTTGTTTAGCTCCTGTCTACTTCCTCACTTCAATTTTTCCATATTGTATTTGCTGCTTTTACAGCTTTCTGTTGGGTGAGAGCGTTGTAGGGTGAGTTGTTTCCATTTGTTACTGGGTGAGTTTAGCAGAGTGTGAAAGGAAAAAATTAGTTTCTGGAATAGGAGTTTTAGAAGAGTGTTTTCCAATCTCTTGGAACTGATGATGACTGTCTTTATGTGGAGGGTATAGAAGGGTTAGAGACAGAACTATTTACTTCAGAACCTGCTCCATCATGCAGTCTGTAGCCTGGCTGAATACTGTTACATTTTCTGAACATGGAATAAATCAGTATTTTTAAGAATCACTATGTAAGTGTGAATTCAGTCAATATTGACTAGTTTCACTAAAACAGGAAAAAGAAGGAGTGCTTTTAACTGATTTAGTGTTCAGTAAATTTGACTGCGGGTCTTTGCTTTCAGTATCTGTTGGTATTTGGAAATCCTCTTCCAGCAATTTACACTTTCTACTTTCCCCCCTGCAGTTTTTTTTTATGACTGTCTCCTGTAAAATTTATATAAGCTCTCCTTTGCAAGGGAAACCAAAACTCTACTCTTACAACCCTATGTTTTCCATGCCTTACTAAGCAAGGAATACCCACTCTTCATTTATTTTGTATTATTTATTTCTGATTTTTTTTTAGTTGTTCATGAAATATATACAAAACCACAGACAGAAGTACCAGAAGCATTTTCTGGTTTAATCACCACTATCTATTCATTCCAAGTCTTTGCAATTGTAGGACTCCTCAGTTTCTTATTTGAATTTGAATTTCCCAATTCAGAGAGGGCTAACATATGTTTTTAACACACTGCAACAACTGCAGGGATTACACAATGTTTTCACTTTTTCCAATGGCGTTGATTTAAACATGAACTTTGTGTCTTTTTTAATTTTATTAAACTTGGCTCTTACACATAGAATGCCAGATTGACAACGTGCATCATCAAACTGTGTTAGTTCTTTAACAACAGGATGTTTAAAACTGAGATTAATCTCTGATCTGAAAATCGTATCTCTTGGCAGTAGATTATAATAATTTCCACATACAGAGATCATGGATAACTAAATGAATTAAAGAGTTTACAGCTTTGAAGAAATTAGTGTCATTTGTTTTCTCTATTTAACCACCCTTCTTGGGAGGACCTACTGAGAACAATATAAGGCAAATAAAAGGAGCAAGGCAGTGAAGTTCCTGAATAGTAAAATGGATAAGGTAATGTAATCTGATATCTGGAATAAAAATTATCTGCCCAATATTCGTCATTTGAACAGTATTTAAGATAGCTGTACAAACTTTTAATATGCTGGTTGTCAGGTCAAAGATGGAGAGTCAGGCTTCAGGTGATAAAACTAATTCGGTTATAATTAATGACCCTTTGAATAAAAAGGGGCCAGATGGGAAGTATTAATCACTCTAAACAGTTGTATTATTTTTTAGAACATTTTTAGAACTATTTTTAAATGACTGAGATCCTGAGAAGCAGTATCAGAAGATCTGTAGTCTAAATTAACATACTTTGCTATACTTAAAATTAGGTGTACCAAAACCTGAAAAATAGCTTTTTAATTTCCAGATAATATCTGAAGAACTGCAAGAACTCCTAGAGAAGGGAATGCAATAGTCCACTGGCATATTGCTTCCTGTTAATACCTAAAAGCTCTGTTGGGGCAGGGACTGCTTCCAGCCCTATTAACTGCTCTGAAAATGATGCCCTAATATTGGATGAAATATTACTGCTACATCTGTGGAAGAATTAGTGCTCTTCATACTGGCTGCCCTTTCAATTTTGTGATGTCAAACAACAATCTGTGCCCACCCTGTTAGAAATGTGACCCTTAATTGTTTGGAAAAAGCAATGGCAAAAGTTGTGCACAGATCATTCGGCTGCATCACGGCTGTAAATAAAGTCTCAGGAATTCAAACTGAAGTTCAATTACCTACATTCAACTTTCCAAACTACTGGAATCTAGCTAGAGACTTTGCTTTCCAGATGGCAAGCAAAGAGCAGAAAAATATCCTTTGCTTTTTCTCTCTCCCTCCCTCTCTCTCTTTCTTTTTTTTTTTTTTTCCTGACTAGAAATGCTCCTTTATGAAAAACACGATTAGAACCTGTGGAATTTCAGGCTGGTGTTAACAGTCCTGGATCTTTAGCCTTACTCATGGCAGGATTAGCTGCAACCATTGCAGCTTAGAGCAGATATATTCTTGAAAAGATTTTAGTCACCCTGTTTATGTGTGTCATCCCACAATTTCAGCAGCAGAAGTGAACCTAAGGAGATTTAAAAAGTGCACGCTCTCTATATTTTCAATATTTTGATAGCAATATTGGGCTGTTCCCTGTAAAGTCTAATGACTAAGATTTGAATAATAATTCTTTGCTGTTTGTGATCTTTTGGAGTTGCCAAGTCAGAATAATTGAAGGGTTTAGAGAACTGTGTTGCTGTTTGCTTAATACCTGCTTCTTATCAGTAGCAGAGTAATTTATTGTTGCTGGGATGAGACCAGGGCAGAGCAGACCAATAAACCTCCATTTGTGTCTGTGTGTCTCCATACTTGTTGAGTGGTAATGCATGCAAATCCCTGATGATGGTCCTGGAAATTGGCTGGGTTTTTTTTAAAATTTAATTACTTTATCTTTTGTACTGAAACCTGGTTTTTTTCCTCCCTTCCTCTTGCATACAGAATATTTAGTTCACTGGTGTTTCTTATGCACTTTAAAGTGAACTGTGCTCCCATCTCCTTCACAGAAGTGGAATTTTCTGGAATTATTCCAAGAGTAAGAGAGAGCAGTAAGAACAATTTTAATTACAAATCCTATTGCATCAGTTTATTTTTGTTGGGGGCGAGGTAAATCAGTGTTACTTTGCACCAGACTATGCTCTCAAATGCTCTCAGGGCTTCCTAATAGGTAGAGCTGTATCAATAAAATTTGTATTTCCTCCCCTGTTAATAATCCCAGGTCCCTGAACACAGACACTGTGCAGGTATTTGCAGCTCTTTCATCCAGGGTATTTGAGTGTCACGGCTACTTTTGAGGTCTGAATGAAACCAGGTCAATCATTTTTATCCAAGGACAACACAACTGCTCTTATTTCAGGAATGGGAAAACAGAGATATATGATCTAGCTTTTTCAGCCAGATGCAAGCTCAGAACTCACCTGCTATTACTTTTTTTTTTCTTTTTTTATTCTTTATATTAAATAAGTTCTTCACTTTTGATGCCAACAGACCTTTATTCAGATCTTGGAGCTTCTTTGTTTGACCTTCCTGTTTCTGAGTAGAGGTTCCTGTTTGAGACACAACCTGAAAGGGAGAACCAAACCGACTGGTCTGGATGGAGGGATCTGAGATTGTGTTCAAGTTAGGATAAAATTTTTAAAGCTCCTAAACTAAGTGTTAATTGAGCCACTCCCTTTTGAATATGCCTAAATATTTTCTTTCTCACCTACTTGCGACTTATTTAGTGGATTTAATTATCACCTCGACAGAAGGCAGAGACACTGTTACACCCAGCCAGGGGGGGACCAGAGGGGAAAGTAGTCACTTTAATGAGACGGAAGAGAAGTAGGTCAATGAAAAATATATGTATAATTTACCAGAGTGCTTCTATGTGTGTGTGTTTATATATTTGATTAGTGGACTAAAAGTGACATTGATTGTTGAAGCTTAGAACATCAAACTTCAGTTATCTGAGTGATGCTTTGTTTCCTTCTCACATTTTTTCATGGTGTGCTTATTCTCTGTTCTCACACTGATTTGAATCTTTAGCTTTCCTCAGCTTAGTTATTACTTTTGTTACTCTGCCTTATTGAGAAAACACTATTGTGCATGAATTTCAATTTATTAGGCCTTTCTGTAATAAATTGCCACTGTAGCTATTTGCTTCTGTTAAAATAATTGATTTATACTAGCACTTTAATTTGGTGGGTTTCAAACTTTGGGGTATCTCTATAATATGCATTTATACTTTTCTTTCACAAAGAAGTAGCTGTTTAGGTTGAAAGGGAAAAGAATTCTCATTTTCTTGGAATCCTTGGTAGTGTTTTATTCACATGACACGACTTCATACTCTTAGGATGCGTGTGGGGAAAAGCAATGGAATGACAATGGAAAGAAGAGATAATAGATACAGCAAAAAATTAGGCTGTTGTTAGTCTGGGAATGAACAATCTTCTCAGGAGAAAGTATTCCACTGAACCCAGAAGATCAACTTAAGCTGTCCTTAACACCCTTTTCTGGTGTATTTGTGTTGCTTTCCCTTCTCCTTCTGTTTCATTATTCATGTTATCCACTATTTTCCCAGCTGTAAACTGGACACTGAATTACAATCTAACACTGTAATACCTAACATTGCAACAAAAATAGGAGAGGAATGTAATGGAGGGACCTGAAGTTGTCAGCCCATGCAAAAAATTGCTGGTCTGTGAGAGCCCCAGAACATCTTCTCATTTGTCTTCCCCAGCTCTGATCACAGCACTGCCTTCAAAAATATGCCAGATATAAAACTTAGGAGAAAACCCCCAGAAGGCGTGATGGCAATATACCACAAGATCACAGGAGAAAAGCTGGATGTATTAGTGCCCTATATCACAAACCAAAACAAACCAACCAAAACAAAATCAGCTTTCTTTTCTCTAAAGCACCAGATATTGTATATTGTACCTTTCCTGCTGTGATCTTAAAGCCTTTAGGTGTGACTCTCCCATCTAATTTGCTTATTTTTTGCATAATTTCTTCTTTCATAGTGTCTTTTTCAGCACAAGTCAGTTCTGCTTCTGAGTGACACCACTCTAAATGGGATTACATTGTAATCTGCATTGTTCTGTTCCAGTTTACCAGTTCTTAAGACTAAAAGAAATTCCCATTCCAAACTGACTGTTAACTCGAATTCCCCAACATCTGCTTTCTTGAGACTGAATACCTTTGTACTGCTGTGCTGTATTGATTCATTCCCAGCAGCACTAAATCCAACTAGTTCCTGATTTCTGGCTTTCTGATTTCCTGCTTAAATTCTTTATAGTTATTCCCTGCAGGTCAAAAGAATAATTTCTCCTTCCATTTTAAAGGTTAACCAATATTAACTAAGGGAACTAAAATGTTAGATTACTAGTAATTTCTAAATGTGATTTCCCATAAATCAATATGCTCATCTTTTAACTACCTTAAAAAAAGATTATAAAGCGTGGTTGGTTCGTCTTCTTTTTTTTTTTTTTTTTTTCAGTATCTCTTTAGGGAACTACAATAATTACTCACAGTCATTCTCCCTTGTTTGCTACCACTAATGAAATCAATGTATAAGTTTGACACATTAAATCCTTAAAGGTTTAAAAGCTGCTTCTTTTTTATTTATCAAAATCAGAAGACTCTACACTGCAGCGACCAGCCATCCAAAATGTTCTTACATTTCCGTAAATTCCTCTAATTTGCAGCAGCAGTGAAAGGACAGCTGTTAATAACCAATTTGCTGGAGGTTTAGGAAGAGCTGCTGTGGCCAGTGGGGCCTTTCCTGGGAGCCACTCTCTGCCCTGAATCCCCCTCACTGCCAGGGAAGCACCAGAACCGCAGCCAGATTCAAGGAAGCAGCAGTATGGTGGATTTGCACACTGAGCTAATGACATTTTTGTTTGCTTTTCTGTTCCTTTCTTAGTAATTGCTGATGTTCTCATCTCTGGTTTTGCACTCCTGGGTGTTGGATTTATGTTTTCACAGCACTATCTACCCTGACCTTAACATCCTTCTCCTACATATTAGTGGTTGGCTTATCACCGCGCAGCTAAAATTATTTTTCCCCTTGTGCATCATTTTACAGCTATCCTTCCTGAATTTCATCTGCCATTATCTCACTCTCTTCCTTGGCTGCAAGGTTTTGCTGCACTTCTTCACAGTGAGCTCCTATCTTTGCCACCATGAATTACAGTAGCATCCTGAAAGTTTGTCATCACGCTCTCCGCTCCTTTCCCCAGATAACTTAAAAACATGCTGAGCACCAGGGTCTCTCATAAATCCTGTAAGACTCTGCTGAGTATCTCTCTTCTGGGAGAGAAATGGCTTTTACACTAACCTTCAGTATCTTCCTTTTTCATCAGCTATTTTATTCATGTGAGGTCCTTCCTTCTCAGGACTGCTCAGCCTATTTGAAAACACTTGAAAAATATTCTTGAAGGAGGCCTTTTGGAAATCCATGCATGTTGTGTTAACCTCACCTCTCACACAGGATGTTATTATTGACTACAAATGCAGTCAATGGATTTTTGACACATGCCTTGCCTTTTTGTAAGCTGTGTTGATTCCTCTGTAACAGATCCTACTTATTGTGGCTTTGCTAATTCTGGGTGCGGTGTTTTAGTTGTTTGTTTGTTTGTTTTTTATAGTTTCCAATGACCTCCCTGGAGCAGACTTCAGAATAATTTGTTAGTAAATTAGGAGAAAGTTTCCATAAACTTATTTTTAGAAGTCTTTCTAGTCAACTACCAGCCCTCTGCTAACAAGGTGGCTTTGCATGACACTTTACCATGCATCAACACCTCTGTTATTTCATTTTTAAACCCCAAGTGCAGACCACCTGCATTTGGTGTCTTGATTGTTGCTCATGCTGCCATAAACTTTAGATCTGACATGTTGATTTGATGCAGGTCCTATGACACTCCCTGTGGCAGGTATGAAATTATAACTTTTCATTTCAACTCAATTCAAACTGAATGGAATGAATCAAGAAACAAATTTCTATTTCTTTATTAAAAAAAAGGCTAGTAAAACAGATGTATTATTTCATATTCAAGCATGTTTTATCTCCCAGCTCCTCCAGAGACGTAAGCAAGCTACTGAAACCAAGATGTGAATAGGACAATTTAAAGAAAATTGTATCAAAAATGACAGGAAACACTTTCTTCTTAAGAGAAATTACAGATTCAAATAAGGTTTTCCTAGTACTTCTGTGGAGGAAAAACTCAGGTGCTTCAAAGGATTGATGCATTTTATTTAGAGAGCCTTTTGACCGGTAGCAAATTGTAACTTCCAGACTTTAAAGTTTGCAGTGCTTTCCTTTTTCTAAAGCATATGCAACATGTAACTAAATCCAAGATGACACCCTTGGATGCAAATGCATCTTGCAAAATCAGAGTGTTGTGCTGGAGGAAATTAAGTAAACAGTCATTCCAGCCATACAGCAAAGTAATGGAAAATGTTCTTCCTGCTAATTTACACATGCAAATTAGATGGGGTTCTTGTATCAATAAGTCAATACAACCTAATGAATTCCATGGGTGGAATTCCAATACGACCGACTGCAAGCAGGGTTTGTTTGGAACGAAACTGTCTGTACCTTACTTGTGGTGGTGGCTTGAAATCCTGTCCTGGAACACAGTGTGGTCATTCAGGGGGCAGGGGTGGTATCACCAAACTCCCTCAGCTTTAGAGTTATGCCTTTATTTCTAGCAATCCCCACCATTCTCATTTTTCCCTGTTCCTTTCTGCCCTGAGCCATCCCATCGGTTTTCCCAGGCCGTGGCTGTCCCAGTCAGCACCACTGGCATTTTCTCCACATCTGTACATCATAATTCACTTTGCTGCTTCATCCTTCCCTTCCTTCAGTACCTCCCTGCCACTGGACGGCTGCAGGCAGTGTGGAGTTGTCACTCATATCCTTTCCCTTTCTCTACCGTCAGTAAACTCGGGTTTACAAACCTGAATCATTGATATCCCTTCAGAAATAATTCCAATGGTAAAGACTTAGTGGAGATATAATTTCCCAGACTTTATCTAATTGAAGAGAGAAATATCCACACAACTAATTTGAATTGTCCTAGTTAACACTCGCCATCCTGCCATCAGCCTAAGAGACGTGCAAGAAAATATTTAAAATATCTTAATATTAAGCATCCCTGCCTAAATTTAAGTTTGTGCTTTGTACTGATCATTCCAAACATAAAGTGATGTACTCCTTGTTTGGGGAGGAAGTCATATTGACATTTTATGTGGTTTATATAATAGGCTGCACTTAGAACAAATTGAACAAGATTTGTTCCTTTAGTGGGTAATAGAGCTTGCTTTGTCTGGCTGCTTTTAGCGACACAGAAAGCAAACTCAGGTCATGTCAGCTGGTATCCTTCCCCAATAATGCAGGATATATTGATCTACTTATATGAAGAACATTATCTACAAAGAGATGTTTTAAATTACAGATGCCTTGAGTTAAATTAGTGTTGATTTTTTTTTTGTTATAATTTTTTCCGCTGAGAATTGCAATTTACCCAAATTGTGTTACCCAAAGTATTTTACAACTATATGGTTGTGTAGATACGATGCCCAAGAAAAATCTGGATCTTATGTCTGTTGCTATTCTGTAAAATATTTTCTTTTACAGTATTTAGGAATTAATGTGTCATTTCACTTCTAGAATACTGGTCAAAACTAAAAATGCTGTAATGTCTATTAGAAGACTGACATGAAGTTTTTAGTTTTCTCTTAGCAATGAGTTAGCCTAGCTCTGTAAGTGCTATCTAATACACTTATTCTGTATTCACTGAAACCTGGGATGATTCAGCCCACTTCTACATGCAAAAATAAATTAAAAATTTCGATCTAAACTTTCCCTCTTGTATTCCAGCCAAGTTACATTGTAGCTCCTCTAATTCCATGGGAATCTCCATGGGCATTACCTGCCCAGAGTACCAAATGCCACAGTTTCACTCATTTTTATTGATATGTCTGCAATTTAGATTTCTGCATATTCTGGTCACCTCTACCAATACAGACATTTCTAGATCAATAATATGTTTGTGATATTCCACTCTCTGTGTGCAGTGCACATCATTCCCATAATGACTTGGATTGCCTCATCTGCTTTCTTTTTGGTTTTCAGGTCACCTCATTGGACTAGAGTGCAAGTGAATTCAAACCCCACATGGCCCCAAGGTAGGTACATAACTGTATCATCCCCTGAAATAGTGGTGTGTGGACTGTCTCTAAAGAGTAATTTGCTTGGGATTTTGAAATCCTTTTTTTTTTTTTTTTTTTTGAAATTCAGTATTTTCTCCTATTTATCTGTCTTGGCCTGGTTTTTAAACATGAAATTACCACTCACCCTTGAAATCACCCTGACAGCTGTTGAAAAGTGCAAACTTCATCAGCATCACACTAAAATTGATTTTACAGCCTGATACTCACGAAGACTTTTTTAATTGCTTACAAAGACAGCATTCTCTCCCAGGCTGAAAGATGAGGGAAGATGATAGCACTTGGCCCAAAAATAAAAACATCCAAAAAAAAAATGACAGTGATTTTTGTAAAATCTCAAAAGAAAACTGAACTAGCAACTGACCTCATGAAAAATGTTGTGATGGGCAAATCTGACCCTTAAATCATGGATGTGAAAGAAGTAAACTGGCTAATACTTGTCCAAAGAAATTCGTGTTGCATGGGAGATTTTTATGGTCCATGTAGCCCTTTCTTGCCCTCTAAATATTTTGGACACTTAAAGAAAGGATGCATCAGTGCTCATCTTTCCTCGAAATCAGATTTACTGAGTCTTTTAGTCATGCAATAGCCCAGGATCATCTTCTGTGCGATTCAAATATCACAGGGCATTTTCTTTATTGGTGATATCCTCGGCAATATTTGCCAAGAAGTTGGTGAGGTGTTTTCAGCTGTCAGTTCTGTGCTTTAAAAGCCGGAAGGATAGGTTGGAACAAAGATACTCTTGATCAGTAAAATGTCTGCTCAGGATTATTATTTCCCAGCTTCTGAAAGCTGAGGCAGACAGGTGTCCATCCATTGCTGCAGTCTCTGGAAAAATCCAGTGAGGTGCCATTTGAAATCTGCAGCTGTAGACAAGTATTATGAGAGACATCCACTAAATTCTACTTAATTAAATTTAAAAAAGTGTTTCAAGAGGAAGATGAGAAAGGAGAGGGATAGCTGAGGTGAAAAGGGAAATAGCCTCAACTGTTATAAATCACCTGAATGCCATTACCTGCCCCTGCAGTTTGCCAGAATTCGGTTTACAAGCAGAAAAGTGAAAGACAGCAAAAGAGGCAATCTGAAATGTCTGTGAGGCATCCTGGGGAAAGTCACGTGTTTTCACGAGCTTTAAGGTTTCTGTGAGGTTTGAGACTGTTTTCTGAAGTCATTTCAACTCCATGGTAATGTTAAGAGGCAGATTGTGGGAGGGAGGATGGCATGAAGGTTGCACTGTGTGCATCTGCACAGTCTCGAGCGCGGCTTAGGTTGTTTTCCTCCTCTATTCCCAGCTGGCTCCATGTGCATTCTCAGCTGAGTAGCCTGCTTGATTATAGACTTTATGATTAAATGGCTGAGCCTTACTGTGAAGGTTATTTTGTATTTTTGTGGCTGGCACTAGCAAACAGTGTGTCCCCTGCAGAGGCACTGAAGGTTGGAGCATTATTTTAAATGCCTGAGGATGGATCCTGCAGTGCAGCTCCAGCACAGAGCGGAAAAGCCGTGGAAACCCCGATGCACTGCATTAAAGCAGCACAGGGACAGCTCTCACTTACTCTTAACTTTTCCAAGGGGAAGAATACGGAATACACAGCCAAATATTAGTGTAGTAATGCACAATGATTTACCAGGATAAAACTCTACACTCTTGGGAGTTTTTCCACAGGAGGAAGTGCTGAAAACACACATTTATTAAATGGCTTGTTTCTGGGGACACACACAAGCCCTGCTTCAGCACCCTTCTGTGCCTGAAAAAATGTAATCTTACTCTTTTTTTCACCTTTTACCATCACTAGCCTAAAAGGTACTCTCAGTCTGAAGTGCTGAGAAATGAATTATAACATTTTCATTTTTTTTTCTCCTCATGCGTCTCCACTCCAAACACCCCCTAGCGCGATGGATTGAAAGTCTGACATCCCATTTCCTACTTAAAGACTTGCATGTCCTCCTGGGTAAATAAAGACAAAGATACTGAGGGAGGTTGTTGATACCTCTGTAAACTTGGGTGTGTTACAAAGCAGTGTATCCATTCCAGCTGAAACAACTGGAGGATGGAATCACAACTGGGACGAACACACTGTGGAAAAAGAGAGGTTAGAAATTTAGATATTGTTGGTAGTGAGAAGGCAAGTGGCTGAATTCTGGTGAGAATTCCTTGTGAATAACTAAGTATTAAGGAAGTGTTCCCGATGAAGAGTGAAAAGCAATAGAAATTACAGTAGGACAGAAGGGCCACCTGGGATTCTTTTAACAGTGACTGAAAGGAATTGAGGTACAATTACTGTTACAGGGGACTCTTGTCTGTAGGTTTCCTTAATTACTATTCATTGCTAATCGACGGAGCTTTAGGAGAGCACAAAAAAATCATAATTGACTTGATTTGCCTAATTTTTCAAAGCATTCATTTAAATCATTTCACCACTCTAGTCCACATCTTAAATTGGGGTTGGTCTTGTTCTTCAGCTCTCTCTTTATGCATGAATACCACTTACGTACCATTTTTAACAAAATGGTGTTAAAATTAACACACTGCAGTGTTCTAGCAAAGCACACAGATTAACTCTGCAGATGCTGCTGACTGAGGTTGGTATTCTTTGGGTGTTATTTCAGTTCCTGCTCCCAATTAGAAGTAACACAAAAATGCCTGTTTAATGTGTAGCTAAGAGGAAGCTGTTAATCTGTGTATGATCTATTCTTTCTTTCTGAAGAAGAAAGATCATCATCATCATCATCATCTTGTTATTCATCTGGAAGTCAGTGTTCATTAAGTTAGGTCACACCAGATGAAGGATATGGGGCATTTGGTTCATCTGGATACTGTTTGTTTTGGTGTGTTCATTTTTTTTTCCCCAAACCTATTATTTTTAAACAAGTGGATGAATGGGGAAAAAAACGTTCCTGGAAAGAACCATAAGAATATTAAAAAAATTTTAAATATACCCCACCCTCTATTTTAAATATACCAAAAAACCCTTGAAAGGTATTTTCAAGTAGGTGTTATAAAAGGCATACAGGTGACATTTGGAGAAAACATACAGAAGGAACTGAAATCCAACTGTGAGTGAATTTTGGATCCTGATAGCATCTACCCTTTCACTGTATCAATAAATACAGAACATATTAATTTTTTCTGCATTTCAGTTATTTCTTATTTTCCCCACTACAATCTGCTGCCTTGTCTCATATTTGTTAAAATAAAGATGCCATTAAGCATTGTAGTAATTGCTGGTTGGCTGCCTGGCTGGCCAAAACTTTTCATTTTATTTCATATCCCTGCTGTGGAAAGTATTGAATTCCTCTCTTTTGATCCAACCATATACAAACATAGTTTTCTTTATTAAAACTGTAATTATTTCGTATAATGTGAGGGTAAATGAAATCTATCACCTTCCTTGTACAGCCCAGATTCTCCTGCAAATAAAACAATTATTATAGATACTGATTCTTATTTTCAGTTTGAAAGGAAAAAAGAAGTAAGCCAGTGATGTTTTGCTATTGCTGCTGACAGAATAAAAACAGCTGGGTTAGGTACAATCTCCATGATGTAACCAAATATATTGGAGTGAGAGAGACCAGCCAAGAAAAAAATAGTTACCCTGAGGGAGAATAGCACTAGATTAAAATCTAGATAAAAGGAGAAAAACCTAAAAACCTTAGGTTAGCCATTTTATTTCCATCTATAAAATATAGCCCCAAAATGTTTATTTTTACCACAGCACAACAGATTTTTATCTTTCCTCAACCTGCAGTAAAATGCAGAGGTTAAAAAAAAAATCGCAAGTTGTGTTTTTGTCCTTGAGGACACTTTCCTGAGCACAGATAATAGTTGCTTGTTTACATTGGACATAAACTTTACATTGCACGTTACTTTTCCTTCTTTCTCTGGGCACTGGACTTTTTAAATCTATATACACTGAATTCTGGTTGTGACCCCACATTTTAATGTTTTATGCTGAGGACGGGGAGTACAAAGAGAATGTAAAAGAAGCAGACATAGAAAATTAATTTAATAGCAGAAAGACATATTCCATTGAGAAAGCTGTGTTAAGATGACGTGATTTGCATAATGAAGTGCTGAAAAGTCATGAACTATGAAATTCAACATCTCAGACAATTCTTTTTCTTTCTTCATGTATCTGTTACTGTTAAGTTTTTCATTATGCAATTTTACATGTTAAAAATGCACGAGTTTTAATGAGAATTTTTGCTGCACGTACATGTATAGACCTTGTAGATCAAACTATTGTCAGAGCAGCAAAGCAGAAGAGAAAAATAGGGTGTGATTAAAAAGCACCTTTTCTCTTTGTTATAAATACATATTTAAATGCTTTAAGCACAGATTCATTCAGGTAACTGAATGTGTAAAATAGAGCACTTTGGAAGCAGTGCCATTGAGAATGTTATGTCTTTAATGCTCTGCTCATCTATTTGTTCTGCTCTTACCATCATTGCTTCTTTTCTGAAGACTCCCTATGACTTTGGGGTGTAGTGGTGGCTGTTTCTGTCTCCATTTGGAGCTGCTCCAGCTTTATTGTCACTGCCTGTGTCAGACACCCTCTTTCAAACCTACGTTCAAACCATCTGCACCTTCTCATTTGTTGATGCTGCCCCAGCACTGAGTTCATGGCTACTGTCACAAAGCTTGAAAATCAGGGGAGAACAGATCTCAAAGTTTTCTTGAAGTTTACAGTTGAAATAAAAATATTTCTTTGCCTTTATCATGCAGGAAGGGTGGGTGCATAACCAGCCGTGGCTGTTCACTGTGGGCTTTAATTTCAAACACCGCATCCCCTCAGCACTTTCTGGAGCATCGCAGTGATCTTGGCCTACAAAGTAGCTTTGTTATTCTGATGGAGCACCGAGCCCTTAGCCATTCTCATTTGTTTTGCCTCAGATGTTCTGTAGGAGTTTAAAAGATCTTATTCTATGTCTGGTTTTGTTCTTATGTGAGCCATGTGTTTCTGAGCCTAAGAGCACTCGCCTGACAGCCTTTCATAAAACAGTCCTGAATTCACAGAGAAGAGATTCACCATGAACAGGGCTGTTCTTTTTTGCTATGGTCCTGGCAATTTAATTTTTTATTGTCCTGTGGAGCAGCTTGTATAAAAAAAAAAAAAAAAGGCTGAACCAAAGCTTTCCTAGAGAAGCACAGACCAGTAGTGGAAGCACTTTTCTGGAACAGAGGTACTGTGGCTAAAATGATTTAAAATAATGACTATTGATTCATTATTTCTGGGAAAATCATGTGAGCCATCTCATAAACCTGGACTTCACTCTACTGTGAGAGTGGCACAGCAACCCCTTTTCCTTGGGGGAAACTGCTGGCAATCCAGCAAAGATACTTCCAGTGTAACCGTCACCGCTCTTAAGTCTGGATGTCAGCCAAGGTGGGGGTTTATGCTGTCATGCTCTTCACTGCTACCTGACTCGTGCCATCTCTCAAATAGTCCTAGAACAGGGTCCATCAGCAGGCTTTGTGTTAATGGAATGGTGCACAAATAACTCGCCACCACGGTATTCCGTGGTCTGACAAAACTCAAGGATTTTCAGTGCCAGGTAACAGAGCAGATTTCCACTCAATCAGTGACTGGTGAGGGAAGCGTTGCTTCAGCTCTAACTAGTCCAGTCTTCACTAAATTGACCACAGGCTTTCAGTGACTGATGCTTACTGATGCTGACATTCACACCTCTGTTGGTTTGCGGTAAAGACAGCCCCATCAGAATCAGACTGAGAGAGGGGCTCACGGGCTAAAAGCTTGCCCTTTTTCCCAATTACATCAGCTGATCTAGGAAAGTGTATTACTGTTCCCTGCAAATCTTGTTTAATTTGGGAAAAAAACCTTTTAAAAACAGTAAGAGAAGCACAGAGGGGATTTTGTAGGACCCTTAATCATTGCAGCCAGAATTCTTTCTGAGATATCCTGCTGTTCAGTTTTGTTTTGTTTTGTTTTGTTTTTCCCAGCTACTGAACAATATATTTTAACAATAGAAGTTTTGTGCACAGGAATACATATTTATCTGCAAATGTAACAAGATGTGAATATATATCCTCTTGCTGCAGGCCAAAGTAAATTTGTAGGTTATTGCATGAGATTTTGTTTGTGTGTGTGTAAAATGTTTGGTATTAACTACTAGGCAATTTTCTTTCTTTTCTTGGCTGTAAAATCTCATAACAGGAAAAAATGCAACATTAATAATACCACAACAAAGGGAATCATATTTATGACTGGGGGAGAACACTGGCTAACTCCCTGGAAGGTAACATTTTACAGTTTATGTTGACAAGTAAATCTTTATTTATGACTTGGATCACAGAACACCAAGAAAGTCGTCAATAAGGGATCCTGTAATGGTGTGGAAGAAAAATTCTTCCTAAACAACATTTTGCAAACTTAGTTTAACTGGATGATGCCTTGTTAATTTTTGTAATGGATGGTGACATTGGCATGAGTAAGATTTATTACGTTAGTCAAATGGAAGTGCATGTGCTGAATGCACAAGTTTAACCATCAGTACCTGCACAATAAACCTAATTAAATGGTGTGTCATCAAAGATGATTTAAATGAAAAGATAATGAAGCAAATCACAGAAAAAGTGTTTAACAAAATTTATTCTGAAAGAACAGGAAAGGTTATTATAATGAGAGAAGTAGTCCTCCATGTTAATCATCTTTTCCAAACTGTCTCATTAAAATTGCAAGCCTAAGAAAAGTCATGGAAACTCAGTTTTTCAACTGGGGCAAAAGGCAAGGTTTTGCCACCACTTTTTGCAGAAATAACATGTATTTTTACTGATGAATTTTGAGGGAGAGATTCAGCTATACATAGAAATTTATGGCTTATAGCTCTTTCTGTTTGTGTCTGAATTGGATCCTAGTTCACTCCCCTGTGAAACTTTCCAGTAGAATTTCTCTCCTCTCTGAAGGTTTCCTATAGAATTTAGAGCAACTATGTTGCATATAAAAATGTTAAATAGTTTGTATCACTGATTAGGAAAGTAGTATTTTTATTGAGACCCTTGCCAATATTTCATTCATGGCTGTCACAAGCTGTGAAAGTAAAGGCTGCTAACAACAAAAAGAGAAAAGAAAGAATTGGAGGTCACTTCTGAGCAAAGAAAGTCTTCTGGTTTTCACCTTTCTCCGTGTTGTTTTCTCAGTGAAAGAGACATTTGGCAATGAAGGGACTCTCACCAGGCTCTGTATTGCAGATGCTTAATTGCACAGGACAATCACTTGCCTGTGAAAGAAGATGCTAAATGGCACTGGAGCTTCAGTGGGTTTCTCCAAATGCAAAATAAAATGTATTATTAGGCTCCAAGGGAGCTAAAAGTGCTTTCTGCAGGAAATTTGTAGTGACCTTGCCCTAAGTGAAGGTTGCCATGTAAGCTATTCCCTTATGCTGAGGGAGGAGAACAGACTAACTAATGTGTTTGTTACCTGTATTAAGCTCACGTGACAGACATGTACCGAGCAACACATTTCAGAACCAGGGCTTGACGACACCCCCCTCTGCTCTGTGTTTGAGGTATTTCCAGTTTCTTCGTTCCATGATTGAAATGGATCATCATACCTTTTGTCTTGGAGCTTATTTCCAGGTTTATCTACTTTCTCCCCAGCCAAATCCCTCGCTGCCTCTGCCTCCTTCCAACCACTAACACATATTTAGGCCGTTTGTCCAGTTTGAACTTACTCATTTGAGGGTTTTATTTTGGGCCTATCTCAACTGCATTGATGTTTTCAGGCTGGTCCTCATTACTGCAGCTCTGCAGTGACTCACAGCAGATTGCACAGACAGACACTGCCTTTAAAGTGTGATGTGCAAGTCGCGGCGTGAGGTGAAAGCAAAGTAACTGCAGTGAGGAAAACCTGTATGGACACTTTAATCATTAGTTAGATTAAGGTAACAACTTATCAACAGTTGTAGCATGTACAGCAGGGACTTGCAATTAATATTAACTATTGATGGATACTTCCTGAAATATCCATCACTAGTTAAAAACCCCATGATTTTTAAAACAGATTTCTGTCGTGTTTATCCCTTCAGTGCTCTCTTGGATGAAGTGAGGCAGTGCAGTGGTGTTTAATGAGATCACAACCATGTCTGAAGTGTGACCTGCTGGCTGGCAGAAGGCAGACACTTAAGAACAAATCCCAGTAGGTGGTTTGGTTTTAAAAATAAGGTTTCATCTCCACAAAGATTCCGAGATCTATCAGTGAAAAAGCTGCGAGAGAGAAATTGCAATGCACCCATCTGAAATTTAATCAAGAAGTTAAACTTGCTGTAACAAACATAAAAGGTTAGTTATAGCAAAGTTACAGCTCTATATGTATTTGGTGAAAATCGATTGGGTATGGAAAGCCCTATATTCTTAACAATTTTGTGTTGACCTTTTGTTGACATATCTAACTCAATACATTAATATTGAGTCAATAATTATTCCATCAGAAGGGCTATAATGTATAATTATTTCCAGATAGAACTTCAAACTGAATAGTTAATAATTTTTTTCAACTTATTTCATAATCGCAAACAATAAAGCAAAAAATGAAAAAGTTCTTTGCAGGCAGAGCATTTGAAGTCATTGCAGCTTCTAGTTCTGATCTTAGTAGAAATACTGCCACTTTCAATGAGAGCCTCCTTCTCTCTGATCAGGGAGGAACACTGAAAAAATTTAAAACTTGGCTCTTCTCAGAGTATTTTTTTCCCTTTAAAATGTTGCAGTTATGGTTTAATCTGTTTTGTTGTTGTTGTTCTGGGTTTGGGGGGTTTTTTGTTTTGTTTTGTTTGTTTGTTTTTTAAAAGCTGTCTTCTCTGGGAGCTGCATCAATTCCAAGTGATATCTTCTGCCCAGGACGTGTTGGAAGGCTCCTAATGAATCCTGCCACAAGTTTTAGTTTTTTAAATATCACCTTTAGCAGGTTATAGGAATAGCAGAATGTGTGACTCATGCTTGTAGAATGATCTAAAGTGTCAAAGATATCATCTTGCTGTTTCTTCTCCATTTCACTTGCTTCACTGGTAGGTGGCTTATCAAGAGGTGCTGGTATAGTGTCCCTCTGTTTATTAAGGTACTCAGATATTCCTGTGGCTGCAATACTCACAGAAAAATTTGCACACAAAAAATGAGTGTCCATTGGCTCTGTGACAGTACCTGTAAAAAGTCAGGTCACTGTGCTATGAAATTTCTGTGCCTTTGGGGAAATCTTACAGCATCCTTCAGTGAACAGTGCAGGCTTCTGGGGTTTGTCCTCTGCATGTTGCATTCAGTCTTCTTGTGTTTGTGATCTTTTCCTTAAATGAATCAGACACATGAAATATGTTGCATCTTTTGTTCTGGAGTGTAAACACAGTTTTCAACTCAGCAAATATGCTTTCAAATTAGAAACTGTTTGGGATACCAATTTTTGCTGTCTTTTAGAAAATGAAATTGCATGCAGAACTGTTGAATTTGCACACATTACACGTCCTACCTCTTCTGCAGACAAATCTCCCTGGAGTAATGTGATCTTACCAAAACAAAATGACATTGTTATATTCCTTTGATATAGCTTTTAGATTTATGGTTAGAAACTAGTATTTTTACTAAAGAAATATTGGCTTATGAAAGAAATATGCCCCAGAAGAGCTGGACAAAGTGTTATCAAAAAGCTCATTGAATGGGTCTAACCTGGTTAAAAGAAAGAGGAGCTGAATCCGAGAGGGGATGTGAATAACTTCGCAAGCAAAGTGACATGATTCCATCTGCCCGATTTGGGTGACTCCCAAGTCGAGGCAATCTTTCTCTTGGTTGCCTGTCACAAACAAAACGTGGGCATTTTCAAGGACACAAGTGGCTGAAACAGTTTGTCCTTGTTCAGGCTGTCTGAGAGCTGGCAAGTCCTGCCACCCAAAGGCCCCTTACCTCAGCCTGGGAGCCCCAGTTCAGGCCCGGGCTCGGGAGGGAAGATGCCATCTGCCCAAGTACACAGTCCAGTTTGCCTCCTTTTTCATCTCCCATCCACATGCTGAGCAAAACTAACGGTCCTGGTAGGACTAAAAATGGAAAGGTCAAAGCCAGAACGTGGTGTGCTACAGGAAACGGTAGCTCAATCTGCAGAAAAATCTGCCCAATCCTGGGAGAAATGAACTGAGTGTTTCTAGTATTGCTCTGTTGTTTTTTTTTCTTCTACAGGGCTGTTAATGTTGCAAAGCGTTACTTTGTTTTGTTTCATCTATGCCTAGGAGAGTAGGTTGGAGCTTTGTTAGAGCACATTCCAGTTTGTCCTTAATATACAGCAGATAAAGAGAAAATAATGCATTCGTGCATAAAAATCACTTTGTGCCAGGATTCTATTTGAGAGCATCTGGGAAATGTTGAAAGCTTTATTACAGAGTGATGAGGTGTGTTACATGAAACACAGAGAATAGACAGTAAATTACCTTGTCAATCTTACTTCCTTTCCTTCCCTCATCTCTGTTGCCTTTACCTTTATCTTAAGCTGCCCAATGCAACCTCACACTTATTTTTCAGAGGAAAAGCAAGTCCATCTGTCCTTTTCCCTCGGTGCTAAGATTGATACTGTACTGTCAACATGTTGTCTACCTCCCCAGGCTGGTCCAGCCATTTCAGCAAGGAAGACTTGCCTTGAGGGTTTTTTAGTGCTTTCAAAAGGCGATTGATGTGCTCTGGTACAGGAGAACAGAACTGTGTTACTGCCATGGTTACAATTCCCCCGCGGTTCACAGATAGAGTGGTCTCTTCCCACTAAAAGAGTTTATCTTGTAGCCAAAATGGTGTTTAAAAAACCCCAATGCCTGTTCTTTTCTCCCTCTTTGTTACATAGCAGACTCCCAAGGAATTAAAGCATCAGCATCGCTGGACACTTAGGTTAACTTGTGGTCTACATTTAAAGTATCTCACCTCTTTGGATTGACTTCATAGAAAAAGACTAATCTTATGACTTTGTTTCATTGCTTACTATAACTTTTTTTTTACCTGATTATATAGAAGCTTTGTTGAGGGATATTTATTATCAGAGGCACAGTTATTCAGATGGAAATGGAGAGCACTCCTGGGTCTCCCAGAGTGAACCGCTCAGCTGTCAGAGGTGGGAGACCAGGGGGAAAACAAACAAACAAACAAACAAACAAACAAACAAAAAACACAAACAAACAAAAAAAACCCAACAACTCATGCCTCAAACTCTCAGGCATGGTGTTGGAGAACGTTTTATGGAAGTTGATTTCCCTAAATTTTTGGTTAGGTCGAGAGTGGCAGCAGGCCTGGACCCCTGGTCCCCGTCCCCTCCCAACTCCCCTGCTGCCACCATTTTGGGGCTGCCTCGCCGGCGCCATCTTGTGGCTACACCACCGGCGCAATTTTGGGGTGGTCCGGGTGGCGCCATCTTGTGGCGGCACCAGCGTGAGGCGGCGCGAGGACGGAGCGGTCACTTAAAAGGAGTGTGGGGTGAGCGAGGCCCTTCCTTCCCTGAGGGAGGGGATTATATGGACGTTTCAGCTGTGAGGATGATTAAAATATTATCCTGACTTTACAGAGGGGGCAGAAATAGCTGGTCCTGTGTGGCGAAAGGTGGACTGAGAGAGATGACGAGTCTTAAACTCCCGCACTTGATCTGTGTGATGAGAGCATGGAGCAACAAGGTACCTTTGGGCAATTTCCACTTTGAAAAGGCACGGGTGGTGACTGCTTTTCCTGAAAATACCCAGTGGAAATATTGGGAGGTGGCAGAGACATTTTATATAATAAATATAATTATATATATAATTTATATAGTAATTAATGCTCCTGAGGGACAGTTGATCGGGAAAGCGGCATGAAGGCTGTGGGGACCTCAGAGGGAGAAGCAGGTGTAGGGGATTACGTGATCAAGGGAAGGCAATGAAACACTCTTTGCTTTTCAGGCGAAGATGGGGCTGTTTCTCTCACTTTGTGGGCTGTGGAAGGACGGGAGAAACCGGAGCGGGAGGAGCTGGTGAAGGCGGCAGTGCGGTGGGCTGATCCTGAGCGCTTTCCTGTGGCGAACTGTGAAGGTTAGTGATAGACACTTTACTGAGGGGCTTGTTGCTGCACACTACCATGGCTGAGTAATTCAAATATATGGTTAACTCTACAATTATGAGTACTTACAGTTGCTTAAGGAAAAGCGGGAAACTAGTTGAAGCTTCTGGCTAATTTATAAGAATATAGATAAGTCTAGGGGGGGAAATATATTTTTCTGTTTGTTCTTTGAGGGATTATAAAGCATGAATAGCCTTTAATGTTCCATTGAGAATTAAAGTTAGGAATTGCACTTTGCTTCTAAAACAGCAATAAAGAATTTTGTTCTGACGTGTGGTGTGTTTATTCTTTTAGTTTTAAGGGAGAATGTAGCTAAGTTCCAAACCTGCCTTACTATTGCTCTATAGATGTGCAAGAATACTACACTGGGTGGCCCAAGTATTCAATGTAGTGCAGCAGGAATATTTAATGCCACCTAAGTGCTTTAGTAGTTATTCAGGAAAAAATATTGAAAGCACATAAATGTGAAACATTTTTTGAGGAAGAGCAAATAATATGAATTTTTAATAGGATTTTCTTCTTGTGTGTATGACAATCTCTGCCTAGGTATGAACTACTAGTGGTTTTTTGGGCAACCCATGAGGCACATTATGTGCAGTTACAACTATTTTTAATTATTCATAACATTTCTTACTGTTAAAATAAAAATTTGCCATCACTATTCAAGAATACTTGAAAATAATTATGGGAATATGCGTAAAGTCTATAAACAACAGGAAAAAAAGGTGAATTCAGTCATACAAAAAAATGTGGAGGTCAATATGTTCTGGACGATGAGGTAAAAGTTGAATATAATCTTGCCCTGTGCAAAAATAATTAAATTGGTTTTTTTAAATGTTCAGTTCCTTTTGGTTTGGGCAAAATTTGACAGGTTTGTACAAAGGGGAAAAAATGAAAATAAAACAAATTTCAAGAAGCTTAATACATCGAAATTGTAAGTATTCAGTACCTCTTCACTGCAGCATCCAAGAGGCAGCATCATGCAGGATGTGATTCTCTATAAGAATATGGTAAGTGGTAAGTATTTGTCTGTGCCATTGACTGTAAGTGGGTCAGTAAATATTATGACCCAAGCAAACCTTGGAAATTTTTTGGGGTTTTTGTTTGTTTGTTTTCAAGACAAATCATTTTTACAGAAGTGGGAAAATTTTTTTAAAATTTGTTGCAGCTGAGATAGTAAAGTCTTTAATTGAATTACTGGGTTTTACATATTGTTTACATATTGTTTTACATATACATGTGTTGTACACAGTATTATTTTAACTTATAAAACTCATTTCTGTGGTGGTTATTGCTGGACTGGTAGGTATCAGGTGAGGAGAGCAATAAGCGCAATGTGAGTGCACTGACTTCTTACCACCAAATGACTGGATGGATGAAATTAATTCATTTACACAAATTGTGGGGTCCTTGGTGCATTTATTTTTTTTTAGGCCAAGGTTTATCATCACTAGGTGGTTATCAAGCACTGCTGATCCTGAATTGCACTATCTGGGAGCAGGAGCAGACGCTTTCCTACAGTGGATCTTAGATGTGTAGCATAAAGAACTTTATATTGAGAATGTTTCTTCTGCTCAAACAAAAACTTACATGGGTGTGGGCTGTGCTGTTAATTGTACAGTTTGTGTGGGACTTATTTGCTGGTTTTAAACAATTACAGATTTTGCATTTCATACCCCTGTACTCGTCACCTGCTGGGCACTAATGTCTTCCATTTTAGTACCAAAGCTCTTTCTGTGGAGGGTGGGAGGATGAAGAGTACAGTGTGATTGAGAATTACAAGTCTTTTCAGCAATTAAGTTTCTTTCCATTTAAACATCATGAAGGGAAAAAGTGCAACTCCAATTTTTTTTAATTTTTTTTTTTCCCAGCTTGGGGATGAAATGTTTTATTCTTTATTGTAATGTAAAACAGCTCAGGATAAAGAGCTGGTTGTTGTGCAGCATTCCTAAGTTTTCTGCCAGATTTCTTTGGATGTACATTGCCAGCACCTCTGACAACCTGGTATTTGTTAAAAAGGGTAACAGGAATCTTTAATGTCTCTCTTCCATATTTATCTAATTATTGGTCAAGCAGCATGACTTAGAGGACAGTTTAAAAATCCATTTTGCCACACAAGTATTCATTTGAAAGCACTTTTCTTTATTTTTTAAGACAAGTGATGTGTCAGTTTTGTCAAAGCAGGTTACTGTCACAGGGAAAGTGGGCAGAAAGGACTTTTACCTAGACCCAGTGTAAAACCCTGGTGTTATTTTTTTTCAATTTATGAAGTTTAGGGAGTTGTGCCTTGTGATTATGATTTTTACCCTCTCTGACAGCAGACTTGCTGCCTGTTGTGAATTCAGTGAGCAGTCACAGGTTTGCAGTGGTTGTCCTTCAAGCCACAGTCCCTGAGCACCACTTAGGCTGCGTGGTTTGTCTCACTGCACACTAGCACACATGGGGGAGCAAGAAGAATGTCATGTAATGGAAGGAACAAAGGGTTTAAGGATGGTGGTTGATGAAACAGCAAGAAAAGAGATTGCAGCCATTAGAGAAATTGTCAGTTGTGCACAACCTGTTTAAATCAGGTTGGCATGTTGTGCCAAAGAGAAGGAAATCTGGCAGCAGTATTGAGAACAAAGCGGTAAATCCATTTCCAAATGGGTACCAGCTGAATTGCACCCAGAAATCCAATCCATCTCAACTGTTTGAGATCTCCTAAAAGTAACAACAGAAGGGAGAAAGAATCTGTCCTTATTGAGAATTCAGATGTTGCTGCTAGTGGTAGTCACTGCTGATTTTGGTTGTAATACTGTGAAATAAATATTATTCTGTCATCTTCTGAGCAATACAGTAGAGATTGTTATTTTTCTGCAGGTTTTTTTTTCCCAGTGAAGAAGATGGGTAACAGTTTGGAGAGGCATAAAAACAGCAGGCGAGAGCACTTGCCTTTTATCAGTCATGTTTGCAAGTTGTTCTCTTTTTCTTTCCCACTTTATTTTCCCATGTTTCTACACTATTTGAGATGGAGATATTATCTGAATTTTTTTCATAGAAAATTACTAGTTTCTTATCATAATCTAAATTGGAAATTTCAGCTTTTAAATTTTAAGAGAGAAATTATGGATAATACTGAGTTTCTTGTTAGACTACTGATGTTTATTATAGAATAAATTGAATCCTAAAGAACAGGTGATTCTTGAGATAGCCAGAGATTGAGAGCTTGCAAAGAGATTGAATTCATGCTGCAAAATACACAGAGTTCAGTGTTGGTCCTTCTGATTTATTTTGGTCAAACAAAAGCAGAGCCGCTCCAAATTCCTCTGAGTGGGGCTGGAACAGTGTGTGCAACTCTTGTCTGGTACCATCATGTTTTATTTTTTCAATACAGTGGAGCTGTTGCTGAAGTTTAGAAGGCTGGGCCAAATCTGTCAGTCAAAGAGGTTTTTTTCTCTGCTCGCTAAGATCAGGCATTCTTATTCTAATATTTTAAACATTATAAGTAGCACTATACTTAAATTATAAATTAATATGTTGTTGCTGTGTCTGGAAGAAATAACTAGCCTCAATCTGACAGCCAGGTAGTGTTGCATTGTGGCGTGTTTCCCAAACAGTGAGCTGTGCGTGTCTAATTAGCGCCATCCCTGCTGCAGTCTTGGCCACTGAAGTGTCTAACCCGGTTCACTTGCAGTTGTTGCTCATCCTTCGTCTGGTGCTGCACTGTGTCACCTGACTGTCACAACTTGAGAATTGTCACCTAGAGTAATTGCTTGGGATGTTGCACCGTGTCTTGCTTCCTAAAATCCTGGTGGTTTTCCCTCCACTCAGCTATGAGGCTACTAATGATATTCCCATGGACTGCTCATAAAATAAATCCAGCACTGTGTCAGTACTGACAGCAGGGCACAGAACAGCAACAGACTCTGCTGATGCTTGTGTTCTGTGATGGATGTTGGAGCCAAAGGGAGTGTTCAAGAGGAGGGCTGGCAGGCTGTCCCACGACAGGATCCATGGGCCAGCTGCTCTCCACAGTGCTGACCTTGCTGCAGGATTAAATGTCACACCTCCCCCTTTCCCCAGCTGAGACCCAAGCAGTATTTCGGTATCTGCCTAATGCTCACTGCCTCAGACACTGTCCTTGATGAAATACAGTCTCCCTAAATCATTCTTCCTCCTCTTTGAAATGTCTGGTATTTCTTAGGACCAGTACACACAAAATGAGCTGATAACAAATATTCCTGCAGGAGCCTCTGTAGGAAAGCAGGATGCCAGAGACAGCCAATTCCTCAGGTGAAAGTAGAGGAAAAGTTGGTCATCAGCTCTTCAGGCATGTTCTGAATGGTGCTGCTACTGTTGATCAGTGGGTTAGAGACAATGCTGCCTTTGGTATCACTTTCGTAGTCTCTGGGGTTCTTTGTTGATTTTTGGGGGATTTTGCTGTCTTTGTTTGTTTGTTTGTTTTAACCTCAGTGGAAACTAGCTGGATAGTGTCTGCAGTGCTGAAGGGATTCAAGATTGCTTGGAGGTTGCTTTTTAGTTATTTTGATTCTTTTTTTTTTTTTTTTTTCCTCTTAGGAAAATGGCTGAATGGAGGGGATGGAAATGTGGGCAGGACTGTCTTGTGAAAAACAATGAAGTCTCAAGTGCTGCTTGGTTTTTTATATAAAATAGGGAAAATTTGTGTCACCAGACGTGAAGCTGATGGTAAGGCAGTAGTGTCTCAGCAGGTAGTAATTTAACTTTTCTTTCTGAGCCTCTCAAGGTCTTCAAGTGTTTTGAGTGATGAGAGTTCAGAGGTCAGACTTCCCTGTCACCATCCTCTTTAGGAATATTAGCCTTCAATGTACTGGAATTTTCTCCCCCGGTGGTATTTCTTGTGTTCTGGATATATCCTGAAAAGGAAGTGTTTCTAATAGGAAGAAAGGTGTATATGATTATTACTGTAATGAGGAATGGTGAGGCATAGGAAAAATGTAGTAGCCTGGTACCTTCAGAAGTCTTAGAGTAGATGTGATCTGTGGTGGTTTTGAGTCTTGTTCTGCATCCTAATTCTCATGCATAATCTAACCTCTTTTAATAAATTATGAGGTTACCTAAGTCTTTGACTCTGACTGTGTGAATTGTTAAGATTCTATTTTCCTTGGAAATATTGTGGCTTACTCGATATATTTCTTGAAAGAAATCAAACACTTAAATTTTAGGTATCTAAGAGCTGTGTCTAACACGAGTACAGCATAAAAGAGTATGAGATGGAGGCTATTGAATGTATTGATGTTTTTTCAGTGACCACGATTATAAGAACATCTGTTTTGAGTAGTGATGTGCTGATCAACTGTGAAAATTCTGTGTTCAGTACCTCTTGACACTTCTCATTTCTCCCATGTGGAGGAGTGATGGAGTGGCTGAAAATAGAGTTGTGGTTTAAAGTACAGATGGACAGGGATTCAAAATCTTGGGGGAGGGGGATTGTGATGCTGCCTACAGTTATGCATATCTGTATGGGTTTAAATGGAGTGATTTATATTTGTGGCTCTATGTTTCACATTAAAACAAGGGTTCATCAGTAAATCAGTGTGACCAAGACACGTATTAAAACAAATAATTTCTAGAATGTTCTAATTCTTTAGTAGATTTGATTGTAGTGTTCCATCTTCACTATAGCTTGTTTTGTTTAGAGATGTGACTGCTAGTAGAAAAGGAAATCATATAAATAGCCAAAAAAAAATATCCTCTGATTAGTAATAACTTGGAAAGTTTAGGGAAAAAGTTAACATGAAACAACTTTGAAATTAAAATAATATCTCTCATATTAAAAAAGCTAATTTTCTGTTATAAAAATGTTTCTGGGTAAATACAAGATGTAGAATGAAAAAGGCTAAGTTTTGATTCTTTTGCTTGTTTTCAGGGGAAAATGACTAGATTGTTGTGGTATATGAGAGTTACAGCTTGAGTCTCAATGTTAAATGTTGTAAGTTTTTTTACTTGAAACTTACTGAGACAGTAATATTATCCCAAAGAGAATATATTGGTTAAAAGATCAATTATATAGAGTTTTCAGAGCTCTCTCCAGACATTTTTGCCTTCTCAGTGAACAGCATTGTGCTTTGAGTCTGGGCCAAGTGTTCCAGATCACGTCTCCATAAATTCAAATTAGGTGATTGTACCACAGTTGCAATGGAGAAAATGGATGAAATTGTATCTTTTTCAATTTTTACATTATGTCATCATAGGAATAGGCCAGAATTATGTTATCTGAGTGCCTTCTGGCACAGCTAATTTCTGGTTGTATGGGGCACTATGGGGTTTGAAATGCTGTGCCTTCAGAGCCCTTCAGAACTGAGCAAGGAAGGTCCTGTGTTTGTGTGGAGGCTCTTCCTTCCTTGTGCTGGCTGCCTTTCAACTGGATACATTCCCCAGGAAAGAAAGATGTCACTAATTCATGTCCTGGCTGTGCATATGAAGGGAGTGGTAATTGTGTTCATCCCTGCAAGATGGAACTGTTTAGCCCAGAGCATTTTCAGTATCTTCAGTGGTTTTGAAGACTCTTGAAGTGCTTTTTTGGTCAGCATCTCCTCCAATTACATATCTTATTTATTTTTCAACAATATTTTCCCAAAGCATCTTTAGGGTGTTTTGTTTTGTTTTGTTTTTTTTTTATTTTTTAAATCTGTTCAGTGTTTTATCCATGGGACACCATGTATTGTTTACTTCTGTTAGGTATGAGGTGAATACTCTCTTCTGAGCCTATTGTGGTTTCATTTTTGTAAATATTTCTTTTTTCTATCCCCCTTTGCCATCAGCATGAAAGGCTTAATATCATATCTCCTTTGAGTATTTTCAGGGACTGCCAGATGGCCTGCTAACCTTGCTGTGTCCTCTGTCAGTACTTGCTGAGCCAAAACCCCCATCAGGTATCTCTTGGAATTCTGGCAATCAGTGTTCCAGGCTCTTTGCTTTTTCATTCAGCACAACCCAGAAATGTTTCACAAGATCCTGATGCAGCTGATGTGTATCAAAGTCCCTCTGGGCTTTAAAGCACATTTTAGAAACTATGGTAATCTGAATCTAAAGGATTTGTGCAAGTTCATTAAAAAAATAATAATTTGCATTTCTGTTGTCATGCTGTTCTGTAAAATATGGCCCAATACCTTTAATTTTCATGTTAACTTTAAGATGGGCCTTACCTTCTTGTCTAGTCCCGGATTCATTAGGAAGAAGCATGTTAAATGTAATCAACTGGTTATCATTTCTTCGCTTTTTCCTTCGCAGTATGCAGTGACGTTCACAATAAAATCTGCCATTTGCTGTCAGTTATTTTGGGTTGCGTTACAGAGTATAGGAGCTACCTGTACAAACACTTTTGAGATTTACTCGTGTTTTCTATGATGTCACCATGTATTGATGTATTCTGTGCTTGAGCTGCTAGGCAATAACTAATCTTGAACTATGAGATGACTGCATTGCCCTTCACAGTGCAGTTTAGTAAGAATATATTGTTAGACTGATTGCATATCAAATATATTAATTTTACCGAATATAACGTCTTTTGTCTAGAAACAAAGACTGAAAATAATACTTAAAATAGGGTGATCTCCCATGTAGCCATTGCAAAGGATAAATGGTATTAAATTGGATAATGATCTGTACTGGGACAAAAGTAACAGGAAAAAAAAGTCTATGTCCTGCAGTGATACTCAGGGAGTTTCAAATATAAGTCCTGAAAATGAATAGTGAGACATGACTGTGGCACTGTGCTCGTGTTTGATTTCTGGATGCTTTGCTTTATGGAACAAAATGTAAGGGGAAATGATGTCTTGAAACTGAACCCTGGCTAATCCAAACCAGAAATGGACTGCACCTCATTAGTAATGAGAATGGGGAGCAGTTGGAACCAAGCAGTTGTGAAAAAGTCATGGAACTAATGGTTGTGGTTTGGCTTATATTTAGGTACTTGCTGTGTGAAAGCTGGAATGGTCATCCATAGTGAAAGGAACCTTAGGATATTGTTGCTTGTGTAGTGTGTGAGGGGGCATAAGGAATTGTGTATCTTCCCAGCTTATTTAATGATAAAAGGATGCCAGAGTTCTTAAATTTCTTGTCACTATCCAGCAGCTAAAGAGATGAAAGCAACCCGGGAGCTTGTGGGATACAGTTGTACAGCAGTGATAGAACCTTGTTTCCTACATTGATCTCCAGTGTTTGCCTATCTGAAAGCTGTTATAGGGGCTGCCAGGAGGACGGGAACCAAGGTGTTCTATTCCTCCTGCTCTATAATGAAGATGTATGCAGCTATGTGTGAATTAAGATGGAAGAAGAAAAATAATAAACTGTGGAGAAATAGAAATCCCTATATTATTGGAAAAATGTGGGGTCATACTGTGGATCACAGCTAATACGTGGTAATAATGGCCATGGTATGCTTAACACTTTGGAACCTATTGTATTTCCCATTTGGATTAAATTAAATACATACATCATTCTAACAAACCTCTCCTAGCAAATTGTGAACTTTGGAAGTGGGGAAGGGAATTAATGGCAATGTATTTCATAGTGGTGTTCCTCTGTCTAGTGATTCAATTATTTCCCCATAAAGAATTTACGGTTTTTACACAACAGATGTTGGTCAGTCTGTGAACAGACATTGCTGAAGGTGGAGAGAAAAATGACCTTCAAATACAATAAGCTCAACAACTGTTATTTATCTTATTGTCTAAGAGATGGGCCTAATAACCCATTTCAAAATAAGAGGGAAAGGGAACTAGGACACAGCTGAATTGCAGTGCTAAAATGCTACGATCCCAAGCTGATCTCAAATACAAGAGGAATCTGAGATACTGAATCCTACTAGTTTGTCTTTTGGACTTGTCACTGAGGGAAACAGTGGTGCAAGACAGCTGTCTTGAAACAATCTGAATATAGGAAGGCAGTTGTGAAAAATCCATCCCACCTTGATTTTTGAAAGTGAAAATTATTTCTATAAAATTATCTACTTGAGCAGCTCAGGAAATGGGCTCAGACACGGGTGTTGTTTAAATAACTGCAAGTTAAAGCAGTTATGGCATAGAAGGAAGATTCCTGTGCTAAGGCAGACATTCAGGCCGTAGCCGGAGAAGGTTGAAGAAGCAAAAATGTAGCAAGCACCTGGTCTATACTAATTGAGTTTTCCCAGGCAGGGCGGGAAACAATAACTATGTAACAAGGAAAGCACTAGAGGATTGCGTGGGGAAAACCCTCCCATGTCTGCATATTTGCCTTTGCTTAAAATTCTAGTGGCTTGGATTTCAGACCTATCCTTTTGCCAGATGTTTTACAGTTTAATGCAATTATGAGCAGGCAGTAAAAATGGTATTCTTACTGAAAAGCAAAGCAACAAACACTTTGGGATATTTTGGTATTAACAAGTAGTGGGAACTTATAACAGTTTACGTAAATTTTCATGAGCATAGTAAATGTTGTGGTTTATTTTCTTCTTGGGAACTATGTCAAATAGTAATATATGAAATCTTAGGGCTAGAGTATGTACAGTAATGTCAAAGATGGGGCTTAAAATGTTCCAGTCTGTGGAGATGCATTGTTATGGGACAGTGTGTGGCTGAGTTTGGGTCTTGTCCTTCACTACTGGATGGGAAATCTGTCCTACACGTTTAATTGGTATTGCCACTAAGCTTTTCACTTTAGAGATCTAGTCGCTCTCATCATCCCCCTTTCTCTTACGTATCACTTCATGATGCAGCAATGTGTAAAAGCTTCCATAGTGCCAGTCTGTTAATAAAATGCAGATATACTTTTCTCCTCTGAAAATACCATTTTGCAGCTGTCAGCTACCAGAAAAAAAATTTGTTGATGATAACTTGAGTGGGCTCTGCTGTTTTTCTAAAGCTCCATGCTGTGAAGTTGAGCTAAGACTTTCGTTACATCACTGTAGTAATAATAACTTGAATGGAGTTTGTCTAACTTTTTTTTGTTTGTTTGAACGCACATGATGATCAAGTAATCAGATGCAATCTTCCAGACCTGCTCTGAGGGAATAGCTCTGTGTTTTCCCACATTTAAGTGATAAACAGAAGATGGGACTATTATGATGAATGTCAGGGACTTTAATTTGTCACTCCCTTCCACAACCTGTGAGTTCTTGTGCTTAGAGCATTGTTATGAGTAATGCTTGAAATGGAACTGTTACCATTTGGAGTTTGTTGCACATGAGAGCAAAGCACTACTCTAGTTACTTGTAAATTATTCCTTTGTCAGGAGGAGGGAGGAAAAAAGAAGCAGGATTCAGTTGTCTATGTGCTGTGCTGTGTGATTGATAGGTCTCTTAGATGGAGGGAGATGCTGTGCTTTCTGAGTGCTAATAGGTAAATTTTGCAGGAAGGGAGGTGTACTTATTTTGCAAGACCATGTTGGGGAATACTGAAAAACTTTAAAACTTTCTAAGGATATTTTGTTAAAGTTGATTATGGATGGCACATTACTAGGAACTGTCTTCATAAACTACCACTTGCTATCATCTGCTTTTCTTTCCTACTGTAGTTTACAGCTCACTTCTTGGTGAGAGGCCTGTGTTGTAAAATATGCCCTGTATTTGATTATAAAAGATATATGCTGCTCATGTTCTTTACTACTGGAGCTGTCTCCTTCAGTTATCCTGATGCGCTGCGAGAGGGAGTAAGGACTGGAATGCCACTGGATTTTACCCTAGAAGTTTGGAGAGGGGCAGACCCCACCCTGTTCTGGGATTAAGTTGTTTTCAAGGCATTAGGGGGATAAGTCAGTAGTCTGACTTTATTCATTAGGATGAGGACTGTATTTACATCCAGGAATGGAGACTTGCATTGTAAGTTATGCGTGTGGGAATGTAGAATAACAATTACTTCTCCTCTAAGTGCTGTGTGTTTCATTTTAAAAGTAAATAGTAGTTACTCCAAGTTTATTTTTAAAAAAATGTTTTCATCACATCAGAGAAGTTTAACTCTTCTCAACACTTTTTTCACTTGGCTGTGAATTTCTTTGTTGCAGCCAAGCAGTCCTACCAATTGAGCCAATTTCTCCTTTCTGATTCAGTGGAAAACCTCTAGATCTCATCAAGGCCACCAGCAGGGTTGCTTGGAAAAAGTCACCTCTCTGTGAGAAATGAGTGGTGCTTATGTGAGCCCTTGGAGCTGGATACTGCAGAGGCTGAAGCACTGCATTTAGCACTATGTGTGTCAGCGCCTGCATCTTGATGAAGTGGTGCCCCTGTGGACAATATGGGAGTAATCCCATGATGGCTATAGGTTTTGAACATCTCAAAACATTTAAAGTATTCTGCTGGAGGGATGTTATAGTTCTGTTAATTGTGGGACTGAAATGTTTCCCTGTGCACATACAAAATGCAGTTTGTTAGCTCAATGAAAACAGTAAGAAAAGATAACTTTACAAGCTCTGAAATGCTCTGTTTGAGATCAGTGGCAATGGCGATAGCAAACAAAGTAGTGCAATAAATACTAAACTGTGTTACCCTAAAACTGAAGAAAGGAGAGGATGAGATGGCAAGTTTTAATTGTACTTGAAGTTCATTTCTTCTCATTCTTGACTTTACTTCTTTGATTAAAGAATCTTTTCTTTAGGCAGTAGGTGTTTCCAAAATGACCTACTGTGATTTTTAGCATCGCTTTCTAGGTAAGTTAGGTTTGAATTAATAATAATAGTCTGTCATGCAGTTTTAATATACCCTAAATATACTCTGCAGACACACTGTCTCCTCGTGTGGTGGTTTTGGTCTGCTGGCCATGTGTGAATTTAAGTTTCAGAATGTGGTTTGAGATCACTTCCTGCTTTTTAGTTTGAGTTGCTGAGCTAAGAAATAAGAACAAAGGGTGAGGGAAGCTGACTCAGTATTAAAGAAATTGGTTTGGAATATGGTAAATTCAATTTTTATTGCAGACAGTGCCATTATTTTCTGATGGAATTGTAGCAAGCCACCTGGTTTACCTTTCCTCAATTTCACAAAGAAGAAGGTGCTAATGATGTCATATTTTATGGCCCAGTGGAAGAAATGGGGTCATACAAAAACTTGTGAAAAAGTGGTTTCAGTAACCAGAGCTGAAATTTTGTATGCTGGATTCTGTAGGAAATAATCACAACAAATAGTTTGAGTCATCTTCAGGCACCTCTTCTGAGTCACCAAATCATTCTTAGAAAAAGAACTTTTTTTTTTTTAAGTGTAATGAAAATGTCTTTCAGTGGAAAAGAAAAATAAAATTTAAACCCCACTATATTTGTACGGGGTCACTGGAAGTGGCCTAACCATCCTGGAAGGGAAGGTGTTGCAGCAAAGCGAGTGGGTCTCAATCATCACTCCACTGACAACTGATCCAGAGTGTTCCCAGAGTTTAAGCTCAGGTGTCAAGGCTGGGTGAAGCTGCACCAGGTGCTTTCTGCAGCAATATAACAACCAAGAGGTTTGACAACTTCTGCCGTGGCAGTGACACACACTGATTAATGTCCTAGCTAGAGAGAAATTTGTGAGGAGGATGGTGTAGGGACATTAAAGTTATTCTTCTTGTCAACAGTAAAGGCTGCACGGTCTTCTGTGCTCTTCCCAGTGTTTGCAGTATCTGATTCTTAAACCAGTTGTCTTTCATTTCACTGGTAAAGGCACATAAAAATGAAATTCATTGTGATACGAAATGTGAGAAATAAGAAATTAGTATGGACCAAATTCCTCTGCTGTTGAAATCTAAGGAGCAATATTGTGAGATGGAAATTCAGCAGATTAAAATTTTGACAGCAATTACTGTTGATCTTCTTGATGGAAACAGGTGTCTGTGGGGGGTTTTTTTGTCTTGTTCAAATTAAGGAAAAGGGAGAAGTTTGGGAACAATTTTTGTTGTGGGGTGGTGGGTTTTTTTTTGTTTGGGGGTTTAGTGGTCTTTTGGGGTTTTCTTGAGAGAGTTAAAGGGGGTGTTTTCCACCAGAATGAGGTTTTTTGAAAGATACCACTTGTAAACTGGTTTGATTTTACAGCATTGTGATTGTATGGCTGGTTTAGGCAAATAACATTACTTTGTATCAGGTTCATGTGTATTTGTACAAGTTAATAGGGGCAGATAGCATTTGTATTTCAGTGATGGTATCAATGATCTCAGAACAAACATAATATTTAAATTGCATTTATTTTGCTTTTTCTGTTTGTTTAACAGATGCTAGTTAATTAATTTGCCATTTATTAGAAAAAGAATACTAGGGAGAGGATGCTGTTTCAAAGTCCCAGACTGCAGAGTTTATGAAAACTAATTTGAATTGATGGCATTTCAGTAAATGCCACCAGGGGACTAAAATGAACAGCCCAGCAATTACAGTAGAGTATACTCTGTGTATTACAGTAAAAAGACTTCAGAGTTCTTTTCAGCCAGTGAGTACACTGGTGAGTGACATCATTTTATTTCATTCTCTTAAAATCATTCTTTGTAGCCACAGTAATAGAGGGGGCATGAAATGGATTTGAGGTGGTGTGAGTTATGGGACAGCAATATATTATTTAATAGAGGCAGCTTAATACATCAGAAGCTTGGCTTTAAGACAAAGTCTGGCTTGAAGAACAGTTCTAAATATATATAACGTGAATGTATTTATGTATTTTATATGAATATATTTCTTAAGTGTGGTTCTACACTTTCTTACTGTACAAGTCGGCTCAAACTCCACTCAATCTGTCAGTACGGACAGTGGCCCTTAAAAGGAGCTGAAGTACATTGCAGAGCAGGAGCAGATTGTTTAGGGATTGGTGTGAGCAGTTGATGTAGATTAACAGAACTCTCTCTCCTTGACGATCCCTTTAGTCAAATATTCCTCAGTTTACGTGTTGGTAAGGTCCATCATAGCAATAGGCTCCTAGCTGAGCACCTCATTTTCCATGAGCATGCTGTAAGTAGCTCTCTGTGCATGTGAAATGGAAGCTTTTGCTATTCCTCCTTCCCAGTGATGTTTGATATAACCAAGAGGATTTAAGTGTCCTGATAATTGTGCAGAAGAGTTTATAGTGAATTGGATATCATGGTATATATTACGTCTTTGCAGATGTGATGGAGAAAATGTCTATGCAAGTGTCCTTCACAGCTGTGGAAGTACAACTGTGACCATAGAATAGGCAGCACAAAGAAAACTGATGAGAGGTTATGTCGTCTTTTTCTTAAACAGTTGCTTCCCCAAGTATGGGATTTAGACTACATTAATTGATAAAGCTGCTGTTTTCCAATAAGCAGAAGATGGGGCAGATTCAGTTTGTTTAAGAGTGGTTTACACTCACCTATCATATTCCTGTCTGAGATGAACCTTGAGAGACAAAGGTATACTCCCCTCTATCCTCCAGGATGCTGTCTTAGAGACAAATGTTTCTCATTCCATTCCAACCAGATGGAAAATGTAATGGGGGAGGTAATTTTATTAAAACAAACTCTTAAACAGCAGAATGTCATGTCTAATACACTAGTTAGTCATGTAATGCAATACTAATGAGAGTAACTGTATGGGAGCAAAAAATGTCACAGGGAATTCCCATGGTCTTACTGTTCTTTGAAACATTAAAGGATCTGCGCCTTTAGAAGACTGACCAGTGCACTTTCAGACACTGATAAGCATGTTGAGGACAAGTTCTCATCCCTTAAAAGGTCACCTGGCAACCCCAAAGGTGGGAGGTCTGAACTTTAGAGTGAAGCGTAGCTCCTGCTAATCTCACGACTACTGACAGCTCAGTGAACTGATGCATATAAGTTTCTTACAGGCAGGCAGGAAAACTGTCCTGGTCCAGCTGTTCAACTAAAGACACTTAAAGGAGGCAGATGAACTTTCTGAACGGGTTTTCAGGTGAGCCACATGGCACTTGTGTGTGTCTGTGGTAGGCTTAGCATCTCCATTCCGTGGATCCTTTGTTTGTGATTGCTCATACTTTGGGCTATATTTCCAATTACATAATATTATAGTCTCGTTTTAGGCTGTCCCTCATCCTTGTCTTAACTCTTGCCATTAGACTGCCTCACTGCATCATTCTGAGGTTTAGCTCTTGCATCTGCACAATGACTAATTTATTAATTCAGCCTTTAAGAGTTCTTAATCCTGAAGTAATCAGAGTAGTCATTCAGTGATACTGTAAAAGGAGTATCAGAAAAGAACAAATAAAAATAAGATATATGCTTACAACTAATCTCAAAATGAAACTCAAGATAAAATTCATGTGTTATCTTAGAGGTACGTCAGGATTGCTTGGAGAGTGCTCCAACTACTAAAAAAAAATTTTTAGTGGTTTTTTGGATTTAGTACTGTATGTAGAATAAAGTTAAATTAAAAAGCATGTGTTCTTCATAAAGGGAGAAGCAGAGCTATGACAAAAACACCCACCTCAGATTGCTGTCAGTGACTGTTACCTGTGAATTGTCTTAGACAGGTGGTTTTGGCACAAAGTTATGTGCTATAAACCACCTATTAATTTGGTTTTATTTATACAAAATAATACATTCCAAGCTAGCAACAGTTTGACAGTTTTGCCTTTTACTGTATCTGTGGAGAAGTGATTATCTATACCAGAGAAAAGTATTTGCTTACTCAAATCCAGCTATTATTAGGAATAAGTTTATTCTCAGGAAATAAATTTTCACCCAGCTTGGCTTTTTTCAGTTAGCTTTTGAGAAATGGCTTTTGTGTATGAACTTTTTTCAAGCTGTAGCAAAAACAAAACTGCTGGGACAGGTGTCAAAAATGTCAACCATCTGCTGTGCTAATGACCAGGAGGTTCAGGGCATTGGCAGAACTACCAGCCATTAGGAAGGAACGGGGCCCTTACCTCTATGTAGTTCTGTACCTTAATAAGCCTCTTATTTCAGATGAGATAGCAGAGAACATTGTGTGCAAAGTTCCCCACAATCAGAGCAAATTGGGTCTTTGGAAACTGTGAACCCAACTTGAAGTGTTTCTGCAGGCATCTTTTTTTGGAGGAGGTGGGAAGCAGGGAGAGGGGCCATGTAGGTGGAAAGCAAGCTTCCTTGAGTTGCTCTGGCTCTTTTAGCCTCATGAGTTGATTCCAAACTGTCTAGGCTTTGGAACTCTCTCAGTACTGAGTGGAATGTGGTTCAGAAATCAATCCAACCAAGATGACTCCTTTGTCCATGTTGCATTTCACTGTGCTGATGACTTGCTGTAGTAGGTGCTGTTGCACTGTAAAAAGTAAGGGGGACTGGAGAGTCCTCACTGCATAATCCTGCATGTTCTCTTCACTACAGTGAAGACAGCAAAATGTAAACCCGATCAGTAAGCTGCAAAGCATCTTCCCTTGTTGCTTTTTTGGGGCCTCATATAGTAACAGGTTCTACCACAGAGAAGATACTTGCTGCAAGTCATTCACTCATCATTGTTATGATAATTTGTTTACTCAGTTTTCTGTGTTATTGGGCAGATGAGCAGAGGAAGATTTTGGCAAAGAGATTTGAGAGACTTATTTGCCAAGTTTTAACCCTGCACCGGTAACACTGCCCTTAAGTACTGAATGTTTTTAGGCATTTTATCTTTGTGTTTCTCCTGAATAGTATTTTAGGTGAACAGAGGCTCCTAATCACACTGTATTATATCAAGTTATTTTAGAACAGTAGGATTGTTGTGAAAAACAAAATACTGTTTCTAAGAGAATGAAGTGAAGTATACAGACCTATATTTCAGAGCTGTCACATTTGGACAGCTAAACAAAAAATGCTTTCTATATTTCAATGGTATCAAGTCTTTTTAAAATTGTTGGTTTCTTCAAGAGAGCACCTAGTAGTTCTAATTCCTAGTTTCCTCTTTAATGAAAGAAAGTATAAATCACAAGACATTGTAATATTAACAAGTGTTATTTGCAAAATCAAAGAGGCATTTTACAGGCAGTGGGGTGGTACTTAGGAGCATGTCAGATGGCATCAATCCTTGGTGTCACATAGTCCTAAGCATAGGCTTGGTATTTACTGGGTAGCTTATGTTGTTATATGGCTAACACTGGAGTATTTCATCTGTCCTGCTTTTGCATTAGGGGCATAAAAGCCTCATACTCAAGCTTGTGTGAGCTATAGTTGTCTGACTAATGAAAATTTGGCCTTTTTTGGCTAGAACAACTGCATGGTGTGTGTAGAGCAGTGTTGTGAAACAGTATGGGATTTTCATGGGATGCATGGCCTTATGTATATGGAATATCTAAAGCCTTTAATTGCTTGTATTGTCCATGGTGTTTGTGTCCTATTGGGTGTAATAGAGAGAGGAAACTGTTTTTTGTTTCTCTTGGCTATTGTGTAACTGATACCTCATGGTTTAGTTCTTCATAATAATTATAATCCTATTAGTAGGCAAGGGATGATGTAGAGTATTTCTATCCAGCATTATGGTTTGTACTTAACAAATCACAAGATAATGGGAAATATTTAGAAAGAAGCTAATGAGCACAAGAGAACCTTGGAACTAGTTTTATTCCCTGTCAAGGTCTCTTTGCTCAGAGCATTAATGCATTAATTTTTAAAAAGAATGACATCAAAGTCTGACGATGAAAGTAGTTCAGTAGAAATGTGCAGAAAATGATTCAGATTCATGCTGGTGAGTCTGGCTTGACTGTTGGCAAAAGGCAGAGCACGTGTAAACACTTGCTATTCTGGCACAGCACCG
Source organism: Empidonax traillii (assembly GCF_003031625.1). Classification (NCBI taxonomy): domain Eukaryota; kingdom Metazoa; phylum Chordata; class Aves; order Passeriformes; family Tyrannidae; genus Empidonax; species Empidonax traillii. The sequence goes on along the minus strand of NW_020955392.1, from coordinate 657,153 downwards.
GAGCAAGGTCAGCTGGTGTTCATGAGAGCACCAGGCAGAGCTGCATCTGTTCCAAAAGCAGATGGTGAGGTGACCCAAAGGAAAGAATCAGAACAGCAGAGGGCATTTTTACTGCCAGCTGCCTCATCTCACAGCTCTGGTTTAAAAGCACACTGAAGATGCTTGAAAGAATTGCTGTAAGAGAAGTGCATCTCTGCATATATATATATATATATTGCATGGTATGTATACATAATAGATATTACACCAATGTATAATATGAATATAGTACTATTGATCTATAGTCTACTCTGTACACACACATAAAATACTGCATTTAAAAACAAAGAGCTGGGCAGTAATGACCAAGCAAAGCCATTTATACCTGTAGTATTTTAAATAAAGCACATTCAGTGTCAGTCCATAAAACTAAACCCAAGGCAAACATCAGCAAGGAAATTTTTTGAGCAACTTTGAAGAAGCTTTTGCCAGTGGCACACGTTACTCTGGAAGCATTACCTTAACAAATGTAGTTTCCCTGCTTGTAAGAAAGAAACTTATAGTAAATCATTAGGCAAGCATCTGGCACCAAGGAGACTAAAATTCTCATGCAAGCTGCTGGTGGCACATTGCGGGTGCCTGCCCCTGACAGTGCATCACAGTGTTCAGTGGGCCTTAAAAGCCTGTGTGTGACCTGCAGTTGTGAAATGCATGGCTGGTACTGGTTTAGACTGCAGGGCTTTAGATCCTCTTGCCTGAATGAGAGAAGTTGTGCTGTTTATGTGTTATCTGGATCACATAACTAATTGCAGGCGTAGTAGGGGTCATGCCATTAGCAGACAAGTCCTACGTGCTTGTTAATGTTCTATGGGCAAAGGTATCTGCTTGCTGGTCTCTTTTCTTTTGAGTGCTTTTTAGGACATCAGTAAGTTTTGGATACGGTTGCAAATATGTTGCTTTCTGTATCTGTGCCATTGTTGTCTAGTATTCTGTGCTGGTTTCTCATTAATTTTAAATATAACCTTTGCTATATTTTACTTTAATTGTTAATTAGAGAATGTCAGTTTTTCTTGGCCATTTACTTGGAGTTTTTGGAATGGTCCTGATTGATCTTTCTCCTCAAGACTGAGTGTTATATCCAAATCCCTGCTTAGGGCTGTTAAAAGCTTATGCAAAGTGTAAACAGACAGAATGTCTACTTTATCTGTACCTGCAAGCAGAACACTGAAAGGACATGATCTGTTTTTCACAGATCATAGCTTGAACATTATTTAAAAAGTGAATGAAGGCTTGATGATGTCTTCCACCTGCAGATCCCAGCTCCATGTATCCTCTTGTCCAATAAGTCTGACTTAAGCTCAAAAAGTTGAGGAAGTCGAACAGTAACCAAATCAATAACTAAAACCATTAGCTATGAGACTGAATTGTTTCTGCTTGTGACAAGATCATGGAATATAATTATTATGCATACTGTTATAATTTTTAAATGGAGAATTGCTCAATTAGTTACTGTTTGTCTGATTTTCTTATATGGGAATACTTAGGTAGGATTGTGCTTAGTTGTGACTGATATGTTTTCATTTACCAGCTTTTAAGAGCAGAACGCACATTACATTAAACCAAACTATGTTGCATTTTCCTGGCTCCAGCTTTTGCTTCTTGTTGCATGAGCTTTGTTTAAAAAAAGCTGACTACTCCTTAAATACAAAAATCCTGCCAAGTTTTAACTCATTTGAGGGGAAGGAGCAACAAAATTTAGTCTCCGATGACACTAGGTTTCAAATGATGTGTTGTTCCAATAAATACCTTTCTACAGGATATCCTTTTCTTTAGGCTCAAGTCCTAAATTTGGGACATGATAGATAGCCTTAACAGAGAAGATCACAGAGCATTCCTCAGTAATAAGGTAGATGATGTGCTTGTATTACAGTTGACTTTTACTAGCCAAAATAAAATAATGTTTTACCAACTTAGGCTGGAAATTTGTATCTATTTCTGACCTTTATTTTAGAAACTGTAACATACTGGAAGAAAAAAAAAAGTCAAGATCATACTCCTAATTCCTGTTATTTTGTCATTATGAGTAACCCTGATCACCTTTTTTTTAAATACAAAATCAGCTGTTACTTAGCTGACAACAGTGATGCTTAACATATTGGTGACACCTTATGCTGCAGGTGCAATCTTTAAATTTAGTGTGTAGAATAGAATGGATAGTGCTATATCTATTTCACTAACAAGGAAGCAAAGAGCATTTTCAAACAAGTTTTGACAACCCTCTGTATGAATCCTGGGGAGCCAACATCAGGTACTTCATTTCACAGGAAAAACAGTTTTTCATGTCACTCACCCAGGGAATATACAGGTCACATTGCCAGGCAGTAAGAAAAGAAACAAAGTAAAATCTTGTCTTCAGGATCTCTGTAAAAAGATTCTAATTGTATCAATAATGCCTTTAAAACAAGAGTTACTTATTGATTTTTGAAAGCCCATGAACATAGTAATAGCTTTGATTTCTGTAACACTTTGTTATTGACTTTCCAGTGCAGAAGGCTGGAGTAGTTATGAAGGGTGATGTATATTTAGGAATGCTCTGACTCCCAGAAATAAAGCAAGGAGGGTGAAGTGGAACAGTAATGCTTTGTGATTCCTGATGCTTGGAAAAGGAATCACAGTGTTTTCAGAATGCTAAGTACAATACCGGGGGGGGGGGGGGAATTACTTTTCTCCTAAAGTGATACAAAGGTTGGTTTATAGATCAGTGTGGTTTGTAAGTATTGTGGGCAAGTCTTCCAGTGTTCCTCTGTACTGTGCAGAGGTTTACCTGTCAGTGAAAAAGGTGGCAAATGTAGGCAGAAAAAATTAATTTGTCCCAACTCAATCAGTTAATGGCAGAGCAGGAATAGGATTAGTATCTAATTTCAAGTATCTCTTTGCTCCCTTGATAGTATAGAGACAAAGGAGTTTTGGTGGCATGATGCCTCTGATTTTTGGATTCTTTGTCTCACGAGGAGCTGTGCACCTGTTTTTGAGGGGGACTTAGGAAAACAAGTTCTGGCACAAGTCCCTCCATTTGGGCAGAGAAGTGACATCATTTAGGTTGAAAGTGGCAGTTACAGGACAGTCAAACAGGTCTGCTGGAAGCAACTGCAGTGAAGTGCTGCCATCTAATTGCTAAACATTTATGATACCTGTTACTAAATATTCACTCTATTTTCTACTGCAAAGTGAGTCCAGGGTATTACTGGAAATACAGGGTATTCTTTGTGTTGTAAATCTTTTAAAGATCCAGTAGTTTTCTGAACTGACAACTTGGTAATATGAAGACTTGATGCACAGATGTTCTGTTAGTGCTGTGGGTACAGATGATTTTCCTACATTTATTCCTGGTTGCTATAGTTACAGTCAATGCAGAAAATTATACTATTCAGTAGGCATTGGGTTTTTTGAAAGCATAGAAAACAGTGTTTTCTCCTATTTCCACCATGCACGTTCTTGGATATAAAGCACTCCTGGTAGTTTGCCAGTCTGCAACTTGAAATTTTTCTTGCAGTTCCATTTAGTTTCATCATACCACCTGTCACACTTGTCCCAATTTTCCTTTTGTTCCATATCATCAGACTGCTTTTCTTTGTCCTTTTTCCCCTCTTTTGAGGGGGTAGGTGGTAATGTTCCATCGGGCAGGAATGCATCCTGGCTACTGGATTAGTTTACTTGTCTGAGTGCAGACAGGTGCCTCTGTATTCTCTAGGGGATGCACATTTCCTTTGCACTGAAATCTTTGTTTTTCCTTGAACACTGCCCCACTGTCCAATTTCTCTGTTAGCAAATCCTGCTTTCCTTCCTTTCAGACATGTGTTACTTAGTTCCTTCACTCTCAATGTAATAAGCTTTGTGTTGTCTACATTTCTGTATTTCTTTACCTGTCTCTGATTAGATATGGTAATGTTCTTAAATAGCTTTTTGATATTTCCATCATAATACTGTGAGGAAGTCTCAGCTCCAGATATTTATGAAACTGGGCTATTTTACAAACTGATGAAAAATAACTCCTGCACAGCAGGTTTCTCTTTCTTTTATTAAGTTTGACTGTCATATATTGCAAGTACAAATACTGTAAGAACTTCACTGATGCTGTCCCTGCATTTATTATCCTGAACTAAGTTTGGATTTTCTCATTAAATAAGTCAAACTATCCCACAGTATATCTTCTAGAACAAATATACTATGATATTTGGATTTCTTTCATGCTTTAAGTTATCCTACAGCCTCAGCATGTCAGAACCTAAGATAAAAGTTTAAACCAAACCTCCTAGGGAGACTACTTAGGATCTTTTCTTATGGTTTGGGTTTTTTTTGTTTGTTTGTTTGTTTGTTTTTTAAGAGGATTACTCTGAGTGTCAAGTCAGCTGCGGTGATGGAGTGTTGGGGTTTCCCATTGTTGTGTGTAATCCACATGTTCCAGAAGAGACTAATCAGGAGAGAAATACTGAGGGTTTGAGCCAGATCCTGTGCTACTCCAGTTACCCAGATTAACTCTATAAGGACAAACCTAATATGTAGACTGTGAAACAATATATGGGAGAAGCTAGGTCAAGAATAACCTGCACTTTTTGGAAGGCTGTTTTGGCTTATAGGAAGAAAGTGTATCTGTGATTGTGCAATGCAGCACAGTAAGTTCCTACCAGTGAACTGGGACTCCTTCAGCAGCTCCCTCCACAGTCTGACCTAAACAAAGTATGCTGCTGTAACAACTAAATACTTAGATAAGAAAAAAAAAGAGTGGAAGAACATGTATTTGCTACAGTGTTAAGAAAACTTTCAGTAGGGTTGAGCCTAATTTGCCTCACAATAATAAAGGGCTGATCAATTCTGGATTAATATTGCTCATTGTGGTATTGGCTGTGAGGTTACCATTCAATGAACTGCTGTGGGCAGGTAACATTTACTAGTTTTCCATCACACCTTTTTAGAAACTGTATAGCTTTGGATTATGGGAATGCTACTGTGAGTTTAAACGCAGCTCAACCAAAGATATGCTCAATGTGTGGAAAAATTTGGATTTCCTAGGTGCAAAACTTTATAGGCAGTCTCAGAAAAATACCTTAATGGTATCTTGCTAGTGTAAGAGTCAACTTACAGTTCATGCAAATCAGAACTGGTTCCTAGGAGCTGTCATGTGGCTTTATATTTATGTAGCTTATTAATATTTTTCTGTGTCTTAAATGAACACAATCCTTATTGTATTAAGTTTTGAGATGCCAGGATAATATAACACATTTTAATGTATAATATTTTCCATATATATTTTCTTTCTTTGAGAAATCTTTTCTTAATTGTCAAAACAGACTATTAGTGTTAACCTGGTTAAATAAAATTTAAATTAATGCAGACAGCTCATCATATGAAGTGATTCATATGCAAAGCAGCGTATCTGTGAGCAATTTAGTAAAATAGAGAAGTTAATATCAGGAGTTTTCGGAAAAAAGAATTACATCAAGTGTAATTTAAGCTAATTGAGATGGATTTAAAATAATTTGATTTTGAAGGGAGACCTGATTTTTCCAAAGCAGTTTTTTCACTGCACAGACTTCTCAGTTTCTTTTACTTTTTGATAATTCACATGGTGTGTAACTAGGTAGGTCAGCTTTCATACTCCCCAGACTTTCAGTAATTTGCTACAATTGTCCATCTTTTTCTTGTGGTAGCTCTCATCCATACAGATCTTAGTAAGCAAGAGAATGCAGTATTACTGCTAATCAAGTCTTTAATTCATCCACATTAAGATGTATTTTTGACCAAGGGCTATTGGGCCAGTCTGTTTTGTGCTACTCCTGTATTTTCTGTAGATTTTTAAATCAATAGGATTAATTCTTTGCTTTATTCCATCAGTGCCACTAAAATAGTTGTTCTTAGCTGAGTGTAAAACGCTTATCTGTATAGCAGTACTTGGGTGTGATAAACCAAGCAAATAATGGTAAAACTGTTGACTGGTCAGCTTTATTGTTGTTTGTTTAATTATTTGGGAATTGATACATCAGCCATTACAAAAAATATTAATAATTGAATGAACAGTAGCAAGACTTCTGTAAATTGCAGTACATATCTGAAAAACTCCAGATGGGTAATATCCTGGTCATTTGAACCAAGAAGTTACCATTATTTTATCAGTTTTAGAGTAATCCCCATTACTTTCAGCATGTTCTACTGTAGGAAAAATACATATTTGTCACAAACAGTGCTAAAACTGTGCAAGTGAAAAATAATTTATATTCACTCCAGAATAAGAGTTGAATGGGTAAAACACGGCAAGCACGATAAAATCTGGAGAAGTGTGTTACAGGTGATCTGTTAACTGTTTCTTACTTCTTTGTTAAATAGCTTAATAATTATGGGAAATTCTAGAGATTTTTTTTTTTTCATTTAACATGGAAAAGAGTAGTTACTGTTGCCAGACAATTTTGGTGATCTTGGAAAAGCTGTGGAAGAGTTTTTTGAAGTTACTGTTTTCAAAGGTGTGGGCAGTATATCTAGCATTTAGTATTAGGGAAGGATTTTTTGGGAAATGCCATGTTTGTGGTGGTCCTGTAACATAAATCCTCTGTGTCTGTTGATTGGTCCATAGCTGGTTGGTGTGTTGTTTGTGGTTTGTGTTTTGGGTTTTTTGGATCTTGTGTGGTGCAGATTTTCCTTATCTTTTTTGCCCTGTTCAACTTCCAGTCTTTATTTGGTTTTTATCCTACTTCAATTAAAAGAAAGCTTTCAAACACTTCAAGGTTTATTTTTCATTTAATCTATTCAGAATTTAAGGATTTCTGTTGATCTGTTCAGTCACAGACTACTTAAACATATGGAATGGAACAACTGTTATTAAGCATGTTCCACGCAAAACAGAGAATCTAGAGAATTTTATACCAAAACACAAAATGATTTGTAGCTTTATCTGAGAGAAACCAGGGATTGGATTCAATTTCATCTGCACATCTCTGGTAATGTCTGATTGCTTACAATAAAGGCAGTAATCACAAGCTTTGTATTCAGGGGCGAGAACCAGATTCTTCTGGGATACAGTTTGTCTGACTTACTTTATTTCTATACTTTAGGTTGAAATAAATTTATTTTAAAAGTGTGTGTTTCTCTCTGATGCTGGAGGACATCTGCAGAGTTGATATTGCAGTTTTGGTGGCAAGAGTCTTACTCTGAGCTGCTGACAGGAGGACCTAAGGAAAAGGACTTGAGGGTAACCTCAGCAGGGCTCTCCTCCGGCCCTTTACAGCTTTATTTACAGGTAGTACTGTTATTTACAGTATTCCCTTTAAACATACTGAACACAAGCATAACACAACTTAAAATTTAGATGACTCTGATGTAACTTATAAGCGTAGGTAAGACTAAGGAAAGGAAGCAAGACGTTGAAGTAAATAAAGGGAAGAGGGAATAAAACCATGCAAATTCTGGAGGTTTGGGAGAGGGTTTTGGAGTGTTGTTTCAAGGCTGCTACTTTTGAGAAGGATTATTAAATTATATTTGTGTTCTATGGTTGCTGGCATTTAGTTCCCACACCTAAATACCACTGCCTGGTTCGCACGTGTTGTACTTGATGGATCTGATACTTTGTTCACCGTACAAATTACTGACATTTACAGCTGCTTGTTTCTTGTAATAAAGCTGAGTCTGAGATTATGGGCTAAATAATAAGGGCATGGATCACAACAGTGCTGTAGAGTCACAAGGCTGTCATGTTAACAAAACCCAAGTACTGTATTTTAATGAATGGTAGTGACAGTCAGTGAAACAGGGACCTGTATTGTGCGTTAGGAGAAGATCTGGTTTAAAAGAGAAGTGGAGGAGTTAGTGAGACTTGGATGAACTAAATATCGAGGCATTCCTTATGCACTGTGTACTGGTCTTACATTGGCAGCTGATAACAAGGTGATCAGTGCTGCAGTGGAGTGATGGTTAGCATGCTGTGCAATGAGTCAGCAACAAATGAGCTGGAAAAGATAAAAGCAAAGCAGCACTGAGCATTGTAGCTTAAGCACAGAGTCTAATTAATATCAGTTGCATTTGGCCAGGCTTGAGTTAGGGCTTCTTAGTCTTTGACTTTGGATCCTGCTTTGATTTGTACTTCCCTTAGTTTGTTTGTGATGTAATGGTAATTTCGTTTGTCATTGTAGCCAGCAAAAAGAGGGGAAGCATGACATCTCTACAAAAATGTAGAAAAAGATGGAAACAGGAGAAAGCAAAAAAGCTGGATTTATGGTAGAAATGAAGATGTGAAGGATGAATGAGCTGAGAGCTCAGTGAGGTCAGAACTGTTCTGTTCAGGATCTGCCAAGATTGCACTAAGAGCACAAGCACTGGCATGATATTGTAGAGTTGTATTCTAGTGTTTCGTGGTTTGGAAAATGCTGGTACGGTATGGTTTTGTGAACAGCAGTGGCTGTGTGGAATAAGGAATTTTCCTTTCAGTCGGAATTCCAAAATGTGAGAAATAAGAGTCTGAGACAATAAAATAAATGTACTAAACTCCCCTGCCATATCAGTTCTGAAATAATGCCATTCTTAAGACACTGAGATAATTCATTTACATAGGCTTCTAAACAACTCCTTAATTCTGATTTGCTCCTTTTTTAATTTAACTTTGTTTTTACATTTTATTTTCATTGTTAGCCTGGAAAATATTGGCTGAGGAGGTGGGAAGATGAGCAGACATGAAACTGGGCAGGGTTCCAGTAAATGTCATCAGAATTTTGACACTATCAGTGTGTTTCTCTGGAGTGCTTGGATTCTTTCAAACTGGCATTTACTTCCCTTAGAGCTGTTCTGTCCGAGTTTTCACCGGCTGATATCTGCAGGATAAAGCAAACTTTTCCTGCAAGAGGATTTATTCTGCCTATGACTGCAGGTTGAAAGCCTTGAAAGCTGCTACTATAGAGAGGACTGAAATTCTGCATTTTCATTTTTCAGGAAAGAGGAAAGCATTCAGTGACTTTCCTTTGGGAAAGCTGGAAAACTGTACTGTTTGGCTTAGCAGAGTTATTCCTACTTGAAAATATGCAGGCAGAGAGTGAGGAAGTGCTCATTTTACCTGCTTCTCATTGCCCATTTTCTGCAATCTCCGTTCATTTCCCAGAGTTCGATTGCCATTCTGTGTTCTCTTTGCTGTGTTCTTTTCTCTTACAAAGACCTGAATATGAGAACAGAAAAATGGGGGATTCCTTGCATAAGAATATTGTCTTATTTTCAATTTAGATCTAAAAGATTATAGTTTGGGCCATTAGAATTGAACAAATAGAAATCTATATATTATTAAAGGAAATGTACAGTAAGTACATTTTTATAGAGGCAGCATTACAAAATGGTGTATTTCAAGAGAATAGTAGTCTGGGCAGGGAATGGCAGAAATACTACATGTAAATGTAGTAAAGAGCTGACAAATGATATCTCTCAGCAAATGGGCTGCTTTTGTGGATAAAAAGCTCTGAACAGTAACCCCCAAGGAAATCAATTCCCAAATGGCTGTATAATCCTCCGAGACCAGCCCCAGCCCTCTTTTGTCTCTAATTGTATTGACAGCTGGTAGCCCCAACTTTCTGGCAATTTATCTCCCCCTGCATATTTATTGAGAGATTTCTTGCCATAGCATTGACCATCCATTAACAAGGAAGTGGTGGATAATAATGAAATCCCCATAGTCCTGACAGATGTTTTCTTGGTATGGGAGCTTGTGCCCACAGCAACGGGCCTTGTGGCATATGCACAGCAAAGGGAAAGTTAACATTTCTGAATAAAAATAAAGCATTAGTTCCGTGGAAGATTTGAGTCAATGATCTATATTCAGTTCCTGATTTAAAACCAGATTGTCATGGTAAATTTTTTTATGCAGCCACATGCAAAGTTACATGGAGATAAACATGCAAAGCTGAAATAAATATAAAGCGAATGCTGAGATTATTGTACTGATTTCAATTCTTGATAAGACAATGATTCCACAAGAAAAAGTTTGTTAAAATAGGAGTTCTGGATTCACTTATCTTCTTTGGTGCAGCTCTTGGTTTCCCTGCTCCCAAGTTCCATAAGTAGTTCTGTTTTTTTTACTGTGACACAAACTCTGGGGTTTGTGCTGCAGTGTTTGCTAAGGCACTTCTGCCTGCAGACTTGACTTTGAAACTTCAGCACTTGAGGAGGTAATGAACCCAGTAATGGCACAGCTCATTAGGAGCATTACAGCTAAATGCTATCAAAAGCCAAGGAATAAAGTTTTAGTTAAACACTAGCATAGAATTCCAAACCTAGCATCCTGCTTCTGAAGTTTAACTGCTTAGTTCAACAAAGCACAGCAGCAAAATTCCTAAGCCTTTATGGAGACTAGGAAATAGTTTAGATGGAACAAACACCAAAAGCAATGAGGAGCTATTAGAGCAGGTTTGGAAGTAAGGATGCAGTTTAGATGGTTATTCAGATGGAAATGATTCCCTTAGAGACTGGATCTGCCTCTCTACCCTGTGGGTTTAATTCAGTACAAGTATCATAAAAAATGAATCTTTTGGATTTTGCACAGCCCTGGATAAGTACAGATTCTTCTTTCTAGTGCAACTCCTGCTGAGCTGGGGCTAATACCTTTTTGCATCAGTAGCCTCGTGAGGAAGTTATGTAAGAATGCAATAGGAAAAGATTGTGTTGTAAATGAAAGGGTTATTTTTCTTCACTCGTGGATGCTCTCAGTGATTCAGGAGAATGAAATATTAAGAAAGAAAGAGGCCTAGGAAGTTGGGGAAGTGACCAAAGGCCAGAAATGAGGACAGGGAGGAATTTTCCAACCAAGGGGAGAATTCAGTACAGAGCATGGTTCCATCCTGGAAGGTCAGATGTGGCATTGCTGGGTTTGGTACAGAAGGTCATCGTGCTCATGTACCCAGCTACAGTAGCATGTGCTTGTTGAGCTGTAGATGTCATGAAAACAGCACATATTATAGATGCCTAAGCAGACCCTATCAATAATTGATTTTCTGCTTCATCTCAAATTGAACAAATTGAGCTTTCTGAACATTAGTTTACAAAATGTTATGTCTTCTCATGATAACCTGTTTTCCTGAGACAGCCTTTTACACACCTTTCCCATAAAATACCTTTAATCTCTATTTCTCAAAGATTTGTCATTAGGCATATTCTGCCTGTGCTCCAGAAGAAAATCAGATTAGAAGCAGACAAGGAATTCTTAGCAGCATGTTTTACTTGGAGAGAGATATTAATGTTGATTTGATTTTTAGGCTGTTGTGTTTTATGGTTTGCGTTTTGATTACATCTGATTAACTTAAGGGGAGGCTAGGAGAGCTGCAAGGTTGTCATCCTATTTTGAGGGAGATAAAGGGTGAGAGATGACAAGAATAAATAACCCACTTGCCCAAGCTAATGTGCTCAGTAATCATTAGTCACCTGTGTGATGCTCATGGTGCTTCATCATCTACAGATGAGCATCGCAAACCTAATTTATAAATAGCTTTTTAAATAAAAGCACTGTTCACTCTCCACTTTGATTTCAACTTACATTTAATTTTATAATTTTGATAACCATGAGGTATTTTGGGAAATAATATTGAGTCTTCAAAGCTTTCTAAGTTAAAGCAAAAATACTAAGTTTTTCCAAAAATTTTGGAAGTTTATTTACCATGCGACTATTTCTGTACTGACTGTGCAGAATTAGAAATTTGCCAGTGTCAAAATCAAAAGGCTGAAAATTACATGGTAGAAGTAACTCAAATCTTATAATTAAGAATTAATTTAAGATTACTTCAACTTTTCATAGGTAATGTTTGTCCTGGAAAAAAATCCCCATGTGGAACTTGTATCACAAATACAGGTATCAGATTATGCAACCTGAGTTCTCAAATCCTGTTGGGGGATTGAGTATCTTCCTTCTTGCCAGTTCTTTTGGCAATGCTCTCTAGTGTTTCTATGATGTAAATAATTTTTTGCAGTTATTGCTGGGTTGGGGGGTGATATGGCTGGATTAGAGAGCAGGATCACAGGTTAGCCTCACTGGGCCATGTTTATGGAATCATAGTTGGCAGCTTCCCAGTGCTCCTATTTTTTTTTTTTTTTTGCATTTGGAATGTATGTTTAGCATTCTGGTCCTTCTCCAAACAATGCACAATTGTTGCTTTAATTATATTACTTGGAGAATGTCACTGTTGATGTTTTGTAATTTTATTTACTCTGGATTCCAGAACTAACAGCAATAAAGAGTAAAGGTTGGTAAGCAAATAATGCTATTTTGAAAGTTTGGGAAATCTGGCAAATGGCATAAGGTTTCCTTTCAAATCTGTACTAACCTGGGCTACGAATGTGCCTCTTTAATGAAAAGGGCAGCTTTTGAATGTAGTCCCTGAGGGTAATTATCATTTTCTGGAATCTTATTAGCATGGAAAGTGGCATAATGGAATAGCAATATGAGCCTTGGGAGCCAACTGAGGGGACAGTAAGGCATATATTATTGTAGCTTGTGCAATAATATTTAGCTGTATCAAGGGATACATTGGAAAGACTATTGTGGCTTATCCAAAAGAAATTACCCACGCTCAACAAAAGTTTTCAGGATGGAATTATGCTTCTATTATAACTGAGGATTTACATTCTCCTATTCCTACAAGCTTTTGTAGACTCATTAATCTTTTAAAAAGAGCAGAGATTAAACCAAGGTTATAACGTACTTTTGAGTTAGAATTTACAGTTTACAAATGTGTTGTATGTGTGGTCTGAAACTTTCAGAAGTTACAGCAGGGGAAGAACAACAGAAATTTTCTGGTTTTATTGTACTAGGGGATTTACTCAGGTGAGCTGCACATTGGACACATTATATTTGAGCATGTATTTTATTAGTCTTTATTAGTGTTATAACTGTATAAAAATCAGTGGAAAACAGCAATATACTTTAAAAATTGAGTGGGATGCTTTTCTTCTTGAAATACAATGGGTTTCCTTTTGTTATTCAGATATTTTCATGACATGCTTCTGTGTCTTACTCCTTTTGAAATTAGTGGCTGATCTTCACTGGGACTTTATTGACTCATTCTTCTAGCTGCTTTTGAAAACCTCATGATTTGTTCCATGTTCCATAATTTCAAATACTTACAGTAATAGCAACCACAATGCTCTCTGTAAAAAAAGCCTAGATAAATAGGTAGGCTTTCCCATCATATCTATATGAAGACTTGAAATTTTAAAGTATATGAAAAAAAAAAAAAACCTGAACCTTTGCCCACAAAGTCACTCTTCTATTGCACAAATTTTGTTACTGTGGTTGAGATAATTAAAACCAGTTTTTAAACTTATTAATGGAAAAAATGCACATACACATGGCATATACTATTGGAAAACCTGAGCCTTCAGTGTTTATGGTTGTTTGTCCTGGTATATTCCTAAGAGTATAAATTTACTGGTCTATTTGTGACACGATTTGCAAGCCTTTAAAATGAGTCTTGATAAGGATGAAGAGGGACAAAATCCTTGTCACAGATCACTGATAAATGTATTCCCCATAAAACTATACCACCCATTTTGAAGCCAATGCTTCTGTTATTTCTGTTTTCTCATTCTTTCTCATGGAGTCGCTTTTTTGCTCTAGCATAGTGACAGACTTGAGTACAGTTGGAAACCTTTATGAAAAGCTTTCACTCTCCCTCTGTCCTCTCTGCATCTTAATTGTGTTGTGGATAGAGGGGATCTAACACAGGAAAATACTCTGTGACAGATGTGATGCTTCTGGGAAATGCTGGAGAGGAAATGTCCCTGCTGTCCCTGCTAGTGCAGATGTAGCCAGCTGTAGGTGGGGAGGCATTCAAATCCAGTGCCTCAGCATCCAGCCTTATTTCTCAAGGCCGTGCAATACACACAGAGATGATGGTCAGAGGAGCTTTGTCTCACTGAAACTCTGTTCAGTTCTGATTTTCTACAAAACAACTGTGATCATAGCCTGTAATTACACAAAATGATGATAAATACAGTTTCCTGGGTATCAATATGTCAGTGCTCTTTCAAGCTTAGAAATAGTCCCAAACAAATTGTAGGTTCTGTAATTATGGGAGACTTTAGTCTTTGGAAATGTGGCAATATCATCATACAAACTGAAACCTGATGTATGGTTTTTCCTATCTCTATATGTAATTTTTTAAATTAATTCATACTTTGTATCTGCCATTATAAGATATACTGCACTCAAAATTGAAATTGTATAAAGTAATAGGTGGTTATTTTGGATTTAAGAGGACACTTAACTGAAGACCAGGCCAGAAAAACTGCTCAAGAATGTCCTGAGGTAATTCTACCAGTGGAATTTTTACCAGGAAGGGATTTAATATCTCAAGACAATTTGGTACTTATCTTCTGCAGAATAAAATAAAGTTGATAAAATAGCTGATGGGAATCAAAGCCCCAGGAGTGCATTGTGCTTACACAAGGGAGCGTTTCTGTTAGAGTGTCAGATGAAAGATGGTAATGCTGTGGTACTTTTTGGACTATTTTCTATTTACATCCGTTTTCTGATAACGAGGCATTGAGATATGTTAAGCAACCACTTAGGTAGTGGTTTTCAGAGATGTGGGAATGCCAGTTTGCCTTTCCTTTGCTGTACGCATAAAGAAGGATTAGGATAAGGTGCAGAGATGCCTCTGTGGAGTTGTTTTTGTGTGTGTGTACCTTCCCCTCAACTCAGAAGTTGGGAATGGATTGCACTTCTCCTACAGTCAGAGTTTTTACTTTTTCTGAATGTCTCCTAATGCTTTCCCAGATTCACTTTAAAAAGCGGTGACATTTCAATTGGAAATCTCCCTGGAAAATTTCTCTACAGTCTGTCAAAATATTTTTCTTTGATATGACACTATATGTTCCTTTTCTTATTTTTTGCTATTACTGCATATAGAACACTAAATTCTTTATCTTCACCCATCTAACAGTTTTCAGAGTTCTGTCCTCCCTCTGCTTAGCCATCATTTGCCAAATATGTGCCTCTGCTAATGGCTGTGGAGCAATATTTTATTTTTGTGTGGGCAGACACAGAATATTAGATCATCTCTGAAGTTCAGAGAATGTTTTGACAGTCTCCAGTGCCAGATACAGACCTGTATAGGGTGGGCATGCAGTAACCAGTCTCCCACCCCAAAAATATGATGAATCAAATGGCCTGTTACAGTAAGAATACTGCTTATTGACAGTCAGTTTAAATGAGAACATATAGCTCTAAGTATTTTTGGCTATCTGGTAAGCAGAAATGTTATACCTCCTACTGGCTCCAATGGCAGAGGTAGTTCTAGTTCTGCTTTTTACTCTCACACACAGACTTGCACTTTTTCTACACTCCTTCTCCCTTTTCTGGGGTTTGTTTAAAGGCAAATACTAACGTGGTCTAGGAGAGGTGCTTGTGCCGGATGGTTTTGTCATCTTTATACATCATGTTTTATGATGTCCCTGTTTAAAAAATGAATCTCTTGTTTCATGGAGCTGGACTTTGATCTTTGTGGGTCCCTTCCAACTCAGGGTACTCTGATTTACTTGATTAAAACAGGGCTTACAGGCAGTTCTTATACCATTAAATCTGAGCATGTGTTAAAGCCACTGGGAAGGCCTGAGATTAGCATGAAAGGGGAGGGAATGCACAATTCACCTTCACGTGCATTAGCATCTCATGGCTGGGAATCAAAGATGAGTATTTCGTATTTTATTCCAAGTCTCTAAATAATGAGCTTACTAATAAATCAAATTGGAGACTATTCTGATGCATTGTCCTCACCTAAGAAACTGTTTCTAAGTTTCAAGAGACCCAAGTAGCTTGTGTGAATAGTCTAGTAAAGCTTGTCTTAGAAAATTCCAGCATTTGTTATGTTAAAAAAAAAGTAAAAATAAAAATGTTAATGACAGTATTAGCGCTCTAAGATTCAGATCCATAAATAATTTGAGGAAGTGCTGAGAAGAACCTGTCAACATGGGGAATAAGAACAATTTCTCTTGAGTGCTACCTTGCAAATACAAATAAGGAACTCAAAGGTTTGTTGAAAATTTAAAATTTAAATTATTCCCTGCTCTGATGTCCAGATTCACATCCAATCAGTTTCCCATAGGAGACAAACCTCACTTTTAAAATAAAGAACTAATTCTGTTAGAAGGCAAAGGCTGCTTTTTCCCTTGTTTGTTTAACAGTTCAATTTTAAACAGCATTCAGCAACTATAACCTAAATAGTAACAGCCCCCCCAACCCTAAGCTTCATTTGTCAAATTAAAACTCTCTTCGTTTTAAACAGTTGTGCTTCTGGGTTCAGTCTGTATCTTGGTCTTTTCTGGCTGAGATGGCAAATGATGCAGAAGTTCCTTAGTGCTATAAAATCATGCAGCATAAGAAGGTAGGGCACTAAATAATTGTGGATGCAAGTTCTGTCTCAAACAAAATGGGGAATAGTTGAGAGAAATTGTTCTGGGGAAGAACTCTGTGCAGCTGAGTTAGGGGATCTCTGTAGTTTTTATTGTTTCTATGATGCTGCTGCTTTTGGTCAAACTTCTGTTTTGAAAATGGTTTGCATTGTTTCGGAAGACTTGAAGATGGTGAGCAGCACTTTCTAAGTAACCACAAAATGTTGCTGTGTCCTGCTAACCTGTATTTCATTGGAGCAGCTTCCTCATTTTAGGCCCAGATGGATGGATTCCTTCCTCCAACATGATCTGAAATTCACAGTGGAAAACGTTTTACATGCAGCTTGGAATATAGTATTTTACAACCTCCTTATAGATCAGCTAGTTGCATGAAGGTTGACTAAAGCCCCAAAATTGCAAATTTTTTAAATAAAATTTTATTTATATGGCCACTTGTTAGCTTGAGAGAGCACCAGAAATTTATTTCAATGTTTAAAAAGCAGAGGAAATAACATCAGAAGGGTGAAACTTTAATGTTTGTCTAAAAAAAGGTAGTTCTTTTGCACATATTTAAACCAGTATGACTTATCTGGTTAAGCAAACCTGTGTCCTTCTGGAAACGTCAACCCCAACACATGGCAATATCACTGGAAGAAAAAGTAGTATTTTTTACATGTTCTATTGTAAAATTCACTTTTTTTTTTTTGATAAAAGAAACAGTAATGAAAAAATTCTTTCAAAATTTATTTTTCAGTGAGCATTAACTTCTCCCTAAGATGAGCAAAGTTTTTGTGAATTTGATAGAATTGCCTTCTATTAATAAATGGAAAGGTCATGGGTAATTTCCCCTATATGGTGGCTCATGCTGGGAAAAGAGTAGGGAGAATAAAACCAAGAATTATTTTTCACTTTGCAAGTTTGAAGTGTCCCTTTTATTATTTTTTTTTTTTTTTTTTTTAAACCTGCCTCATTTCTCATCTATCTTCTGCTTCCTCTGCCTCAGTGTAAGTGCTTGAGCTGTTACCACCAAAGCAGAACAGCTCTGGTATAATCCTAGAAATGGTCCATCGGTCTCTCTCTTGAAATGAGTCCTGATCCAGAAGTTCAGAGGGGCACAGAAAATAATTCTTGCCCTTGAAAGAATAAATCGTTTCGGAAAAGGCCTTTAGTGCCATGCAAAAGGCTATTGGAAACAGCAGTGCTTGCAGAGGAAGAGCCAGAACAGATTTTGGAAGTGTGTGCTGAGATGGGAATGCTCTTTAAAGTGCTCTTGGCTTCAGGGGGAGGAGAATGCTGAAGTCTTCCAGAGGCAATTGCCTTCCTTCTCTCATCTTTTGTCTGATGTTTGAAATGTTTGCTGAGACACTGGAAAACGCTCCATTGTCTCAGAAAACACATGGTAGTTGTCTCATTTCTGTGCAGTGACTTCAGAACATATAAGGGCAGCATTTGAAAGCACAAGATATGTGGTGACAAGGCTGAAAGCATCCTGCCTGCCACTGTACACATACTGTGAACAAACTATTGTTGTTTTACTCTTGATCTTCTCTCTGTCTTTACCAGGGGAATTGCTTGAAAATGTTTATTTAAAAATGAAATGCAAGAGCCATCCAGTTAACAGCTGTAAATCTCAAGGGACTTAACTTGCAGGTCACTTATACAACAGAAATTAAACAGGTAGTGTCTTGCAGTGACTGAAAAAAAGGGTGGGTGGATAATCACAGCTTAATAACTACAGAAGTTGTGTCAGAATCTTTTTTAAATCCTGGAAATAAAAGCTTTATACCCAGTCCTTCAAGGACTTTCACTTTATCTCAGTACAGGTATTTTTATTGAACTCAAAAGTACCACCTACAAATAGCCAGCCAGCCATTTGCATTATGGTATGCTGAATCCATTCTGTTTGCATGTGTAAATGTGAAAACTCATCTATATAATATTTTTTAAAAACTGCTGCTGCTTAATATTACCAGGGTCTGAGCTTAACCTGGAGAAATCTATCAATTTTCATTAAGCCCATGGCAAAAACCGACCAACTGAAAAATCCTAAACCCATACTGAAAAAAATCATTGTTTTGCTGTGGATCCCTCCCATTATCCCTTTCTGTTTGAGCTGGGGAGGGGGGGGGGAGAAATCCCAGTATTAAAATAAAAGGAAGAAAATATTAGTAAAGTGAGGGGAAAAGTGATAGAACTAATTTAAACCTGGAAAATACCTTTTACAGAGAAAATTTAAAAGAAGAGAGAAGTCAATATGTTAATAGAATAAGGAGAACATATTTACTTTGAAACAGAATTTGAAGGGAGAGCAAAAAGCAGTGTATGTATACCCCATGCAGCTTGGTAGATTAGATGCACAAATGCTATTTTTCCTTTTTATTCCCCCATTTTGATAATAAATACAATTGTTTGCTTTGAAAACTGGTACAGGGATCTTTACACTTACAAAGGAGCTGCCTGAGAACATCAGGTTCTGCTCCTGTGCTGAATCCACAGCTCTGAGGCAGTGGGCTAGTTAAAACAAGAGTGTCTTCTGCCATACTGCACTAGTTTTGTGGTTGCATGGAACATCTCCCAGTATTTTCACTCTCTTAAGTGCAACCTGGGTATTTTTATTTATGCAACCCAAGACTGACTGCTGGGAATCCTGAAGGTGAGATGCACCCTATCAACAGAGTACATATGACCTGAGTGTGGACTGCAACATGAGGCACAGCATTTCTGGCAGATGATTCCTTCTGCTTTTGATGTTACGTCCTCTCTTTAAAACATGTCTAACAAAATCAGTGGGATGCCCAATATGACACGGGGTTTTTTAGCTTTTAAAAGCTCTTATTCTCAGCATCTCTGAGTAGAGGCTGTCAGCATATGTAATGTCCTGCAGGTATGATTTTAATGCCAAACAGCATGGAAGTTTTCCATTACTTCAGAGGTCACTAGATATTTTGAGAAACCAAGTATGAGATCTGTGTTCCTTCAAAAGTTTGATTTTTTTTTTTTTTTCTGAGTGCATGTCCAGGAATGATTGGTGTGCTTAACTAGCTCCAGTTTTTCATATTAAAAAATTAATCTGTTATATGTCATGTGGACATTTTCTGAAGTAATTTTCCCTCATTTTTCATGTATATATGTTATCTGCACATGTTAAAGACATTTACAAGGACAAATTAAGTACAGGGAAAACACAATTTGGCAGCATCTACATCTTAATTTTTGTCAACTTTATCAGGTTGCAAAAGGTGGTGTTTGCTAGAAGGACAAAGAGGTAGAAGGCTAGAAAAGTACACATCTAACACAAAGAATAACCAACTGCCTTTTATGTTTATTTCTTCCTTGTCTAACTAAACTTGGAAGAAAAACAAGTTACTGTGAATGTAAATGAAAAGCATGTGAGATCTTCTGTTCTTTCAACACATGGCTTATGGTCTGCAGGCCAAACAAAATTTGAGTAAATATTTGAAAGCAACAGTTTCAGTATTGGATTCAAAGTAGGACACTGCCTGTTGTAAGACACATTGCTTATTGTGTTGTTAGGGCCTCTCAGTGCCAGAGAAGTCAGATGTTTGAGTGAACCTGGGGGCGTTTGCTGAAGTTTGAATTTTTAACTTTGAAGACTAATTAACCACCAGGCTTGTGGCTGATTGAATAGTGCGGCGTGGAAGGCAGGTGGTGTCTTTGATGGAAAACAGTGTGATGTAGAGATGTTTCCTTCTTCCTGACCTTTTCATGATGACTAAATACATACATGTGTATGTACTTTGCCCACTTTAAAAGTTGTTTTTCATGTTTTCCTGTCTCCTGGTTAGTCTGAAATCTGTTTCTTGAATGTGATTTAGAATTATTAGCTATAATTCATGTACTACTTGAATTTATTCTTTTGAGTAATGCATGACTGGAATGTTAATATGGCCAACTTATTTCCACTTCCTAATGAAATTAACAGTATTAAACTGCTATTTTGAATATTTGTGAATATTCCTTCTGAGGTACCATGCCCAGATGTTAATGCAGAATGTTCCAGGAACATCTTAAAATTGCTCTGAAATCCACTCTTGTATTGGTTCCACTGTGTTTATTCTGATCTTTGGTATACACCTCTGCTCCAAGCTGGAGCTGGAGGACAAATTTGTATGACCTATTTACAACTGGACCTTAAAGTGAGTTTATCTTTCATCTATGCTCTTGTGTTGCATACAGAGATGTGCTATGACACACTACTGTGCATAATGCATGAATCTTCTCATTATGGTAAATTTACGGTGATTAAAGTGGGTTTAATTAGCTGAGCACATAGGAAGAGGCTGGCAGTGAATTAGACTCCATTCTCCTCTCACATGAGGTGTCCCTGTTGTGTTTCTCTTATTCATGGTAAGCCCTTCAAAGATTCTTTCTCTGAGCTACAAGCTGTGATGTGAGATTATTAAAGGGTCTTCACTTGATCCTGGCTTCTGGTCTTTGGAAGGCAGAAGCACCCTGTGGATCAAAGAGAGGTGTTAAACCTTAATATGTTCTGGCAGGAAGATCTATAGTGAAGTGGAGATGAGCTGTACTGATATTGATACGACATGCAGTTATTTCAGTAATCTATTCAGGGTAGCTCCCATTAAAGCAATATGTAGCTGGGACCCGCAAAATCAAATTTTCATCTGGTCAAGTTATTTACGTGATTTCTGTAAGCACTGTGGCAGAGGATGTAGAACTGATCGGACTGGTAGATAAATTAGACTAAGGGAGAAGTTCATGCAGATAATTAAGGCCTTACCAAGACTTAGTAGCAAAACTAATGAAATTCAGTGCATGTGTGCAGCTAGGAATGAGTTGAAGCAGTGAGCTGGCTGGATCCTAAGGCAGTTAAGGTGTCGGTGCAAAACAATAACCATTTAGCAGAATATAAACTGAGACTTAATGAAGTTAAGTGATTTCCTTCAGGCTGTGCACCGAAGTCAGTAGTTTTCAAGGTAAGCAGGAACACGAGTTTTTAAAACCTTGTTCTGTCTCCTAGGCCACCAGAGTGTAGAAATGTCACTTCTAGGAAGAACAAGATTTGCTTTAAAAAATATAGCTCAACTAATACAAAGAATTGGTTGGAAGAGTGACAGATGTGAACAGATCTGCTCTTTGTGCCTTTGCTCTAATGCCAAGCAATATTTTACATTTCCGGTAATTTAGTGGCATGGAAAATTCCCCAAATGTCCTCAAGTACTTTGGGAAACCGTACCTCAAAAACATAGGTGGTCCTTTTTACACCCTCTGTTGTGTATTATTGAGCCATATACAGAATAATACCCTGACAAATGGTGATCCTATAGCCCAAACTAATCTCTGCAGAGCAGATGGGAGTTTGACAGGGGAAGAGACAAGCTGACAGCTTTTCCTCAAATAAGTCATACAGTGTGTTTCCAGTGCCAAGCTGCATTTGACATTTAATTAAAAATGTACCTCAGGAAAAAAAAAAAAAAAAGGACCAACACCCCCACCCCACAACCCCCCAAAAACAATGTAACACTGTGTGCTTTGATACAGAATCCATTTGCTTTTATTTAAACCTGAAACCTTGGTGCCCAGAAGATGCATCCTGGGGGAGAGGGGACAACTGAGGTACTGTGGGGAATACAGACTCCATTGAAAATGCACTTGACTGGTCTCTGCTACCAAACTTGGCTAGAGGGTATAGTGATGCTTAATAAGCTGAATGAATTACTACAAATCCCCAGCCTGAGCTACTGTAATTAGAATATAATATGGATGGTATATATTCTGATAGGCTTGAGTACAGTATTTGTGTCTCTTTTTGTGGAGTTATGAAGTCAAGAGTATTAAAGAAGTAAGAAGCTGTTGCAGTGTTGCAGAAAATACTCATAGTACTAGAAGATGTTTCTGCATTTTGGTATTCTGTTCGAGATCACCCCAAAGGTGATCATGAAAATCAAAGGCACCTATAGCTGGCTGTGGTATCCTTTGATTCCCCGCAGATTTTTAGGATATATTCTGGAGTAGTGAGAGTGTCCTGTGTTGCTCTCAGCTCTCCCCTGTTGCTGCTCTCCCTTATCAGCAGCAATGCTGGCACTCGGTTCCTTCCTGAAAACTTCTCAAGGGGGGGAAAAGAATCACAGGAATTCATATCAAAAAGGTATGAAATCAGAGGGTGCCCTGAACCTTCCCAAGAAAACACATTGGTTGTCCTCAGCCTCTTTTTTCTGTTGCCTGCTTGTGGGCAGAACCAGGTGGTGATGAATCTGATGATGGCTATATGAAAAAAGAACACCATTAAATTAAGAATTCAGAATTGTTCCCTTTGCAGTTTGGCCAACTTATTATAATAACTTGCAGATTTTATGCTGTTTTCTGAGGATCAGATTGGGTCAAAAAACATGATGGTTGGGAACGGAAGAAGCAACACAGCACTGAACATCCTTGTTATTTCTGTGTGACTTGGCACATTAATACATTATTGATTATATTCTTTTAATATGTACATCATACTTACTGCTCTGAGAAGGAAATGTGCTTAGTTTATTTTCCAAAGGGTTTGTCAGCGTGAGTGATGGATGTAGAGATAAGACAAGCTAACAAACTCTAACTTGGAGCAGGTTTGTTGTTAATTTTTGAGGTAATTCTGTGTGACCTCACTTGCATCAAGCTTAATAAAAGATAAGTACAGAATTTATTATTATGGTGATAATATAAAATGCTGAAGTCCTACACTAATTGCTTCGTTCTGTGTTGGAATGTAACACAAGTAGTTGTTCCTATTTCATAAAGGGATTTAATAAATTTGAATAAGATTTTTAAAGGGATCATGTGCCATTGATGGGAAGGCATACTGCTCAGAGCACTGACTGATCACAGAGTTCAGGGGGTGACACATGATCAGTCCTGATATCCTCCCTTGCCCACATCATGTCTATTGAGCCTAGAGCCTGAATTCAGGCCCCTGAGATTCCCACTGGGGACAACAGTGCCCACATTAATTCAGCTGGCATGAGACTTCAAGGAATCAGAATCCTTCACTGATATTCCATCCCTGGTTGCTTTTAATAGTGTTTGGAGTCCTGCAGGACTCTGACTTCCTGGAAACAAGTTATGCTATTTTATTATTTGGTTGAGCTATTTCATGAATAAGTACCAGATTTCAGCCATTTTGGTAATTGTCTTAGTAGAAAGAAGTTCTTGAAACTATTGTTTCTACTTTCATATAATCCAGGATGATACTATTTCATACTAAGGAGGATTACTACTGGCTCTGGCTTTGTTGCCATAAAGCACTAGCTGTATTGAGACTTAAAAAAATCAACCAGCACAGCAACAATAGCAACTATAAAATTACCATTTCTCTAGGGAGCCAAGATGGAACATCAGTATGATGTGCCCCTGTAGAACACTGATGTCTAGGTCCCCTCAGAAACAGATCCTGAACCTTTTACACCACCTTTGACAAGAGCCAGTTAAGACACTCTTTACGGATTATTTTTTTTCTCGTTTTGTTGAGTAGCAGATTTAATCCCCGTGGAATTTTAATAAGTTGAGCTGCAGCAGGAAAAGATATTTGTTTCTTTAATATGTTTCTCCCTTTAATAATCAAGTAAAGGATATGTTGTCTGCTGTTATTGCAATTCAGTGAATCTTAGTTCAAATATTTTATAATGTTAATAAAATACATTAAAATCATATGGAAACATTCTTTCTTTATTGGTGTAGGGTTTGAGACACTGAATATATTGCTGGGTGTTTGGAAAACTAGAATATCACAGCCTGTACCCAAAGTATGCATATACTTACATATAGACAATAACACCTTTGAAGAGAAGCAATTTTCTTGGAAATCTAAAAATTGCATCAAATGCATTAGTGAGGTCTTTTCTGTGAAGTAACTGAGTATTTGTTGATGCCTCTTATTATGGTGGCAGTTGTTGAATCCCTGCTGGTCTGTTCTCAGAGCTCCTCACTGAACTAGGTGACAGTGCATCACAGCAGGACATTACCAGCAAGGAAAGTCCTACAACCAAAAAAGCACAGCATCATGTTTTTGTCTAGTGTTTTATATTCCTGTGAATTATTTGAAATATGCTCCTTTCATCCCAGGTTGTATGAGACTTTAATTGGTAGCTTTGTTCATGAAGCATTGAGAATTTTTTTTAATCTGTACAAGAGACCCTAGCAAGGAGGAGTTCACAAAGGACCTTGAAAATTCATATCAAAGACAGTGAGTCATTATCACTAAAAATGAAAATGAAAAGCAATCCTGAAGTCATAAATAAAATCAGGACTGTCCTAAAATTCAGCAGTAACCTCTCTCTCTTTCCACGCACGCTGTAAAGAATTGAAATTATACAGTTCAGAGCATTTCTCTTATCTAAGCAGTAGGTAGAAAAAGTACATCTTCCCAAAACCAAATGATGCTTGGATAATTGACAGCATTAGTGCAACCTCATGTAAATAGAAGATGAAAGGTGAGGAGAAGGAAGCAAATATCAGAATTTTTATGACTTTATCACTTCTCCTTGAGAACCTGGAGACATAACACTCATAAAACATTACAGACACCGAGACTTCTAATGAACACACATAGTGTCATAAAGAGATGACATTTGCATTAAAGGGGGCTTTATCTGTTGCATAATTGCATCTTAAGTAATGTAGAAAGCTGAGCATATGAGCTGCCAGCCTGACTCACTAAATCAGAGGGAGGTTATACTGCAGGAACCCCGTAATTGTGCTGTAGCTGTGTTTTAGTGGAGCCAGGACATGGATATGGCAGCAGCAGCTGCTGAGATGGTGCAGCCCTGCGAGCCTGGCTTACAGGAGGCTCTAGAGCTGTTCATCATCTGTAAGGAAGAGCAGAAGGAGTAGTAGAACAACTTAATAAGTGACAATCAGTGTTTTCAAGGAATTAATATAAAAATAATTGCCTGTTTACTAGCTAGTTTTAGATGATAGTCACAAATTGAAGAGCAAATGATTAATTATTCTGTGGAGGTGTGGTCTGTGTTGTGCAGTTCTGTTTTACAGTAATGCTGAAATCAAGGCCCCCTGAATTTTCTGTTCTGGAAGAATACATTTCTTGTTTGTACTTAGAGATGCCATCAGTGATGTAATGGGATTTTTGTACCTCAGCAAACTGCAGTTTAATATGAGACCATGCATTTGGCTGGAGCGAATAATGTGCAGGAACAGGGCATTACTTGGGATTTTGCCTACAGAAAATGTCAGGGAGCCTTGGATATGGCCCCATTTCCCTCACTGTAGAGTTGATAGCAGCTGTGGCATCTGCTGAACAACAGTGCCCATTCTGTGCACTTAAAACTAGCACTCAGATATTAATTCTTGCCAAGGCATTAATTTGTGTCTGTTGGAACTGAGCTGACCTAAGGAGTGGCACCAAACAGACTCCCTGGTGGGAAGGACCGGGCTTTTATTCTGTGTGTCTCAGTGTCTTTCTTGGGCTGTCTACTAAGCATGGGTTGTATTCAGGTCATTTTTAAGATCTTAATATTTTTTATTTTACTCAATTCAAGTCTTTCTCAGACCTTGTCTTTGCCTCTGTTCAAATACATCGTTGATCTTGCCAATACACTTCAGGCTGTTAATCAGATTCCCACTACTGTAATGTTACAGTTTGATTTTTTTAAGGGAAAAAACATCAAAGCTTGTTTGTTGTTCAGTCACTTCTTTTTCTGCTTAATTTCTGTCTTTGGTACTTCTCCCTCTTTTCTTCCCTGTGTGCTTCCCCACCTGTGTGAACTGATCAGTAAATCTTTACGTTAAGACCTTGTGACTTCACTTGGGATTTCTCAATGGAGGAAACTTTATTGCCTCCTAAAATTTTTAGTGAGGGGTAGTTTGAAGTAAAAATTTTTTCTTTGTGTTTATTTACTTTATCATGTGACATTTACATTGTACCCTTGTGTTTTCCAGTTTATCTTGCAAGTATATATTTTGCTTTCTATGGGGATTTTGGCCAGGTCTCATGAAGTTCTGTTTTAGAACAAGAACAAAATGAAAAGGATTTTGCAGACAATCTTTGCTTTCCTCAGAAAACATTCCTGGCTCTTGTTTTGATTTCTTAAACATATTTATTGAAACCTACAATATTTAAATCTTGGCATGCTGTCCTGCCAAGAGCTGTTTCTTCCTTATTTTTATATTTACTGGGCTCCCTAACTGAATTTCTACTTCCCATTTTACAATTTCTTGCCATATGCTGAGCCTTGTCACCAAAGGGACTATTCCCCTAATGTCATCAGCTGTAGGAACCCACCGTAAGCTTCACTCTGAGTGCTACTATAGATGTTTTGTGGATATTTAGTTGTTTTCAACAATTTTAGTTTTGCCAAACAAAAAACATCAATGGGAAGAAAAATTCTGAAATTCATTGACACTTCATATCATTTTCATATGCCTTTTTTTTTGAATAAATATTTTTAGAACTGAAGGTTACATGTGGACAAAAACCCAACTTTCTAAGCCAATGAACACCTGTGAAGTTGGGAAATGAGGCAAATTGCCGTGTTTTCCTGAGCGGTGCGGCGGTGCCGCTTCCATGTGATGGCAGCAGTGAGCAGCGTCTGCCCCTTGTTAACCGGCGGTAATTCAGATTTTACTGACGGCTGCACTAAAGGTAATGACAGCCCTTACACACACCTTGAAATTAGAAGTCTGGGGAAGACATATCGAGAGAGTAATCAGAACATTTGTTAAGCATTGTCACCTGAACAGTGTTTTTTTTCCACTCAAGATAGAAGCTGTATAGATGTAAATTGGGCAAAGAATCCAAGTGCTGCAACAGTTCTAATGTCAGTAAATGTAACTGCACTAACACTGCTCATATTTGGCCCTAAAAGTTTTTCTCATTTCAACTCCTTGTTTTTTTTTTTAAAAAAAAGTGATTTTTTTTAAATGGTGGATTTTTTTTTACCACCTCACTTTTGCTCTTCCTTTTTTATTTTTAACAATTTTTTTACTCCAGGAAGCATTTACTGCCTGGAATATGTATAGAATAGCAGGGAAGGGAAGAAGAGGTCAAGAGCCAATACCTCTGTGCCAGTTCAATAACTCCTGCAGTTATTGCTCCCTTGGAATACCTCTATGGGTTTCACAGTGCTTGGGATTTTAGTGCCTCAGATTATTGTAGCTAGACATGAAAAAACCGAAGGATCAGAGTTCTTTGTAGTCTTATCAGCAGGTGGCTGAGCTGGGATAGGAGCTGGTCCTGTGAGCTACCGGAGAGATCTGCCTTGTGATATCCTCACAGCAAGAAAGAGAGAGCTTTGGAAGTTTAAAGTTTTGTTCTGTCTGTGAACTTCCACCGAGTTGTTTCTAAATAATTTTGGAAGTGGTTCTCTACAAAATGCTTAGAAAACACAGGAACAACAAAAGGGTATCCTTTCCCTGTGGTCTTGATGCTTTGCAGAAAGGGTATGTTTGAAGCCTGTTTTGTCTCACATCCCAGAAAGATTTAGCAAGGATCAGATTGGGGTGACTTGCTGGTTTTGGTTAGAGAAGGGACAGAATCCACCTTCAGTACTGGTGCTGGCTGGTGAGTGACACCCCTGTCTGGGGGACACCACCGGGACTGGTTGCCTCCCAGTAAAGAGGGGATGCAGTAGCTGGTGTTGCTGACTCACAGCTCATCATAACAAGGAGGATTTAACAGCTTAGTGAAGTCGTCGAGGTGCACATAACATTTAGACTTTGGGAAGCTGGACTCTTAACCACTTGTCACAAAGGACTTCCAGGTCAATCGTGGTTGGTTTTAAATATTGTCCTTCTTTGAGGGGCGTGTAGGAGACCCAAATGAACCATTTCTGTTACTAGATTAACACTGGTGGAGTAACCACAAGGAAAACTCCTTCATGGTGAATTTTTTCGTCTGTTAGTGCTTTTGTATCCCACTGTGGAATACAGAGATAAGTGTGAGTAGAAACATGCAAAGCTCTCACAAGAAACTACTGAGGTAAATAGCTCCCTGGTAAATGTATTTGCTAGATTACATCTCTCTTGGAGTCCAGTTAATCGCTGAAGAGCCTCTGTTTTGTGTGGTCTTCATAGCTCACTCCCAGAAGGAGCTTCTCATTGATTTGTAGTGCCTAGTTTTGTATGACTAGAGGATGTTATTGCTTTAACCCAGCAGAAAAAGGTACCGGTTTGCTCTTAGTATAGTTCAGATACAACAGGACCTGAATTTTGGTTTGTTTTTTCTTTACTTTGGGTTCTTTGCCAGTAGCATAAGAAAGAAGCAATTCAAACTTTGTTCTTCATATTTATGGCTGTTCAAACAGAGTATCCTCTCCTAAAATAAAATGAAAATAGGTATTTTCTGCCTCATATCCCACACTGCAATAGTTTACTGCAAAACCTCTGAGGTGTTTTAGCTTCAGATGTTGTGCTTCTTAAAGAGTAATTTGTTGTTAAGTCTCTGACATTCCAAAGATATTTCCAAGCCATTGATTTCAGTGGATGATGCATCATCTAATGTGTAAAATAACCTTGAAAACTAAAATCAAGCTGTGAGGGCCAAGTTGTGTGGCTGTCCTGGGATCAAGCTGCATCTCTTTAAGAGTTGTTTCCAGACAGATGCCTTGCCCGGTCTCTTGCCCAGGCTTTCAAACCACTGAGATCTGTGTAACTTGCTAATACAAATCATAAGAAGAAATGAAGAAAACATTAAATGGAAAAGAATGACTTTGAGGTAGCCTTTGTCTCTCTGTGCAGACACTGTGGGCAGGGTTTGCAGTGTATTTCCTCCTACTGAAAAAAAAAAAAAAAGTCCCCAAACTAAAAACTCAGGGGCTTTTCTGTCTGAGGGTTAGTTTTAGTTGCTTGTAATTTCACCAGTTCCCCTCTCGCTCGTGTAAGCAGTGTTTAGGTTAAGTGCTGAACTCCTGTTGTGTGCTCTTTACAGCTGGATATGGCCACTGGGTAACTCTCTCTCTCTTCTCTTTAACCCTTAGCAGTATTAATTTTGTACAGCAACATGTAGAAAGTAGCCAGTCATCTCCAGAAGTTCAAAAACAACAGTAGCTCCCTGTTTTAGTGCAGTTATATTTGGTCTGTTCAGCAGCATCATTGGTATCATAGTCACAGGGTAAGTGGGAAAGCCACAAGCAGACATCCTACATTTGTGAATACCAGGTTTTAGGATGTACAAAGGGAGGCACAGGGTGTGTCATGCATATTCTGTAGCATGCAAGAGGAGAAATCAAAAGTGCCAGGTTCACGATTTATAAATACTTTGCCAAGTAAGAGATAAGGAAAAGAATAGTTGTAGCACTCTGGTAGTTTCTTCTTGTTTTCTAAGAGTGCAAGCACAACATGAGAGAGTCATTGGGAAAATGTTTTTAATAGAATGCTTGTACTGTATGACAAACACGGGCTTGGGAGGAGATGCCATACCTAAATACCCTTCTTGACTCCATCTGTGTGCCAGGAGTTAGTCCTCAAATCTCTTCAGAGAGCAGACGTGCTTATTGCTGCTGACCTATTCTTGTTGGAGGGTAAAGAACTGGAGAATAGAGTAAGGAAAGATTTCAAACTCTGCTCACTTTTAGGAACAAACTGAGTAATGCCAGTTTTTGTCAGAAATCCTTCAGTGCCCAGTTTATTTTCCCAATTGAAGCATAAGGAACAAACAGAGCCTTGGTCGTTAAAATATACAACTAGAAGATTGTGTAGTTTTTTCTCTGTTCCTTACATGGTTAATCTAGGCTTAAAATGAAAATCAGAGGCCAGATTCTAATACTGTCTTGTAACTGTGTTTACATTGATGCAGTTACTTGACCCTGCATCCAGGTCAGTGAGATTAAAGTCCAACTCTAGGTCCACTCTGGGAGCGTTGCTGGTTTTTTTTCTTGTTCAGGAAAGTCAAGAAAGAAATGAAAGTTTGCATTCAGTAAGTCTGACATCCCTTCATTATTAGCACTACAAAACCTCCATCTCTGTAGTTGACCTGTAACAGTATGAGTTTGCAGATAGGAGCGTTGTGGTTTCTTAGTGTAGGTTGGATTTTGCCCAGAGATAAAGCAGGGAACAGAACCGTGGAATGCTGGCAGCCAGGCAGTAAGATTGCTGCAGACACTGCAAACTGCTTTCAGTCCCTAAGTGTAAATATGCTTCTCTGAGAAACCAAAGTGAGAGCACAGGGCTCGTTTTGGACAGTCGGTGATTGTCGGGGAGCGCGGCTCGTGCGGCCATTTTTCCCGGAGTACGGAATGGGGGAAAACCCGGACTGGATTTTTCCCGGAGTACGGAATGGAGGAAAACCCGGACTGGATTTTTTCCGGAGTACGGAATGGGGGAAAACCCGGACTGGATTTTTCCCGGAGTACGGAATGGGGGAAAACCCGGACTGGATTTTTCCCGGAGTACGGAATGGGGGAAAACC
Organism: Empidonax traillii; assembly: GCF_003031625.1. Classification (NCBI taxonomy): domain Eukaryota; kingdom Metazoa; phylum Chordata; class Aves; order Passeriformes; family Tyrannidae; genus Empidonax; species Empidonax traillii. The sequence goes on along the minus strand of NW_020955392.1, from coordinate 626,393 downwards.
CGGACTGGATTTTTCCCGGAGTACGGAATGG
>NW_020955392.1:412361-624726 GCF_003031625.1 Empidonax traillii | reverse complement strand
CCCCCCTCACCTGAGGGGTTGGTTTCCCCCAACTGGATTTCCCCCATTCTGTCCTCCAGCAATAATCCAGAACCAGTGGGGCTCCCCCACAGGTAATGATGTCTAGGGGTCAGGATTTGTGGGTATAAAATAATAGCTCTGTTCTGAGCCCTGCTAGTGCAAAATTACGGACTTGATCTATCAATTTCAAATGGATTTTATTGATATCACTCTAGCTCAGGTGCTCTCTGATGCTGGAAAAATTCCTTTGAATTATCAGCTTACTTTTGCTGAACTTGAAGCATTTCTGTCTGATAAATTCACCATTTAACTAGAGGTAGAAGCTGTTCAGTTCTAGCTCCCTTTGTAGTCAGTGAGGATTTGAATTGCCCCGTGAACTGTCTCAATCCACTGAAGACCTAAGGGAACAAAAATAAGTGGCTTAGATAGGCATAGGTGGTGAAGGCAGATAGGATGGTTTCTGTACGCTTTCATGTGCTGCTGAATGAGTAAACCAGGAATAAAAATATTTCTGTGTCTTAGAGATCTGATGAGGCTTTGTTTAGATGAGGAAGAGAGCTACACATGACTGCAGTTCTTACTTTTGTTCACTATTCTGCCAAGCAATGGGATGGGCAAGTGGCATTTCAGTGTCCTGGACTGTGTCTTCATGATCCCACTGCTTAAATGGCCAAATACTGAACTTTGTTGTCCTTGTCTGTAACTGCTAAGTTGGGACCATGTTTGCAGTTTTTTCCTTGGTGTCTTTTGTTCTTTGATAAAAATCATTTTTGTTTTACTTGTTACACTTAGGGCCAGTGTAGTCACTCCTGATTTCACATCCTATTTTGTAAGCTGAAAGTATAGATGGGGCAGCCTCAGATGTCTGTTGATGAATAAACCAGTGATGAGGTACAGCACTGGCAAGTCCAAAATTTTTCCAGATCCTGCCCTACTTAGTTATTCATACTGAAGGAGAGGAAGTTTTGCATGTTGCCTAAGGCAGCCTACAGACAGAGTGCGTGATGTAACCCATCCATGAGAGCCAACAGCTCTGAATTCTGTAGCTTTGCCTAATTATTCAATCTGTGTCATTGTGAATAGACTATTTCTGTTGAGGTGAGAAAGAAAAGCAGCTTTCAGGGTAGAATTTCTGTTGGCTTTATGGGGAGTTGTGTGACTGAACACTAATTGAGGTTCTAAGGTTTAGTGCTCATTTCCCAACAAACTCCTTTTGAAACGTCAGCTTTGGAATTTTAAAACTTCTGTGCTGATTTTAAAAGCTCATCTGCATTTGTAAAACAGAAAAATATAGGGTTTTTTACTTTCAAATTAATACTTTTCAGTTTCTGGCTGCTCATCATAATTTCCTCCATACAGGCTTGTGCTCTCATTGCAAAGTGATATTTGAGAGAAGCTTCCTCTTTGTGTCCAGACTGCTGCCTGGAAATCCAGGAACTTCCTCAAAAATTGACAACTGACAGCTTCTTTGGGCAACCTGTGCCAGGGCGTCACCACCCTTAGTACCAAATTTCTAATATCTGGTCTAACTCTACTGTCAGTTTGAAGCTGTTGCTCTGTCACTACATTTAGTTTTTGTTTGCTGAATCAAAATTATATGAAGAGGTATATTCAATAGTCTAATATTCCCTTAGATTGAATATATTTCTCAGATTACTCTCTAAGGTATTGAGGAGGAGAGTATAAGCAGGAAAGGGAGTACTGTCTGACTGTACCCTGGAAGGAAGGAGAAAACTGTTTTTTTCTTGGTGAAGGCATATAATTTTGTAGAGAGAAAGCTGCTGAACTAGGTTTATTTTTATTATGTATTTATCTTCTGAAATTTTAAAACTTCCAAGGAAAATGTCAGTTTATCAAATTCAATTATGCAACCTTCAGACTTAGTAAAACCTTACACTTTTCTACTTCCCACATGCTTTCTATATTTAAAAAGAGCCTTTTCTACAGTAACTAGCCTTGACAGAGATAATTGGGAAAGCAGTTTGCTTTCTTCCTACCTTCCTAATGTATAGTTTTTCACTTTTTAAACTTGTTCCTCGCTCCAAGACAGAACACCTCAACCGTGAGAGTATTTTAGTGGCCACAAGGGCTTCCTGCACGAGCAGTTGTTGTTTAGGAGTGTTTTGAGTCTTGTCTGTGCAGTTCATTCCAGTTCCAAGCCAGGCTGGTTTGAATGGCTCCCTTTAAGACATACTAACAGCAGCGATAAATAATGAGGAGGCGTCTCTGCGCATCCCGCTTTCATTTGGAAGGATTTGACACACAGCTATTTGACTTTTCACTTTTTTTACAGTTGCTTTAGTCAGGCTGTCTCCCAACACGACTCTGTGTTTCTCGTGGCTGGGTTTTAAGTCAAGTACAGGCTGTGTGCCGTGAAGTGGATGGCATCGTGTGAAGCACAGTGGCATAACTAAGTGTGACACGGGGTGGCACCTGCTGGAGGTGTTTGGACAGGTTTGAGGATTTGCATCTCTTATGCTTTGTGTTTCAGATGCGAGTGCACTGTGTGAAAGGGTTCCATCTAGGATGTCTGCATGGTGCTAATTTGCTGTGAATGTTTCTCCAGCATAATATCAGTTGTGAGAAAAGGGTTTACTTTGTCCTTTTGTTCACAGAAAAGATTTTATAACCAATTAATGTTTTTATACTTAAATACAGAATTGACACCTAAGTTTTGCTTTCCCCTTCACAAAAGGTCATTGCTGTCAATAGGGTTGTAGTATGGGACATGGCATAAATATTGTCTGTTTGAATTACTTTAAGTGGCTCCTTGAGGAAACAATGCTGCAGGTTTTGTAGGGATTTCCATTTATATCTTTCCATACTAAAAATACACCTTTTATTTTATTTTTCACACACTATCTCTGAAGTATACTTGGAGCAGAATACTTCAGCATGTTACCTGCTAGAGTATTTGGTGAAATTTATGGTCCTATTGAAGTAAATGGAAACCTTACCATTGACTTTAGGTGGGGACATTCCCCAGTGAAATTGTTTCTTTGTTCCCTCCTTTTTTTTTTTTTTTTTTTCTTTTTCCTTTAAGATGATGGGGAATAATAAATTCCTTTATACAATAAAATCCTGTCAGGAAATCTGAACTATGATTGGCTGGTTTTTAGACCTGAACATTGCTGTAGAAAATAATTTAAATCGTTCATTCGTGTATAGAAGTGCATGGAAAAACATTATGTATCTGACTTTACCTTTCTCTCCTCTGAAAACACTGGTGGAAAAAGGCCTTTACAAAACATCACAAGGTTATGAAAGGACCAGATCATGGCAAACCGAGGTAGCAATGGGTGGAATCCCCAAAGGGCATCTTTTAACTTTGGGTTCCTTTGACTCCCTCAGCATCTGTAATCCTGTGCTACACAAGTATGGCCACAGCAGGCCAGCCAGGCTGTGGAGTCTTTCCTTAACATAAAGGAAACACTGATAAGAAGAGCATCTATTAATCCTTTCCTTCACAGGAGGTTAAGTTTCTAACTCCAGGGTGGCAAGAGGAGCCTGTGTGGGATCAAAATTCACAGCTGGGTGCATTTCATACAATAACTGTTGAATGTAAAATGTGCTGTCAGTTCTTAGTATCCGGGGCAGGCTGAGCTCTAGCTCAGATCTCTTCTCCACTGGGTTACCTGCCCTAATCCTGCCCTGGAAGGTTGTGCCCACCTTTGTTCTCACCTGTTGTTTCAATGACTGATGTCTTTAAGAGACTCAGAAAACCCTTTCTTCCAACAGAATTGTGGGCAGTGTCTCCCCAAGGCCAAGACAATTTACAGCTGGGTGTATAGAGCGGTTGGTTAAGACATCCTAATTTGAATCCTTTTGAATTAAAGGGAAAAGGGTGGCTCTCCTATATCCCTAAGAGATGCTTCATCCACTGGAATTCCCTGTGGAAAGGGAGTGTTCAAGGGCTGTGTTTTATATTTAAGTGTGTATTCTGCATGTTTGAGCAGTGTCCATTTGCTTGGACCTAGAGGAGGATGGGCAGGTGGGCATCTGTTTTGGTGCTTCATCAGACTACTCCATGAAAATGGAATCAGTTCTAGGTATGGCACAGAAATTATAAATTTAGTCCCCCAAGGAAGAAAACTTAGGGACCGCTAAAAACATTGACCTGTAAAGGATTGATGGTGGCTGGAGATTTACCTTATTGGGCTATTGGTGCCTTATTCCACTTAAGTTTCCTTTCAGCATTTCAGTCTTTTTGTAGATATGAGTCTAAGATATAAAAATGATTGAATGAATGTCAGAATGTTGAGTTTTTAAAGTTTAAGTTATTTTTCCATTGGCAACTTCTCAGAAGCATTTTTGAAGTGAAAAGCCTGTCTTAGATGTAATCACCTGTAACAAAGTAGTAGGTTAAGATGGGTTGAGGCATCATAAGGCCTTTGACACCCAATTATTAAGATCTTTATCCTGAAGAAAACAGTGTTAACAATCTTCATAAGAATATGTTGGATTATCACAAGCTTTTCTGAAGCAGCAATTTAATAACTTGGTAATTAGTTTCATAATTATTAGTCAATGAATGCTTGAAAGGGTGGTTATTGAAACTGGGCCCCACTCTGGAATTTCACCTGAAAAAAAATGCATTCCTAATCTTCAGGAATTAGTGGCACACATTTTGTGTGGTCACTTAGTGAACTGTGTATTACTGGCACATATGCTGAATTCCTAATAATATTTACTCAGTTTTTCTAGAAATCAGCAGGGCTTAAAATCAAGCACTTGAGGACTTAGAACATCCTTCATGAAATATGTCAAGATTCACTTCCAGCTTCCATGATGCTGGTATTTCAGGTTTCATTTACCATCCTCATTGCCCTAAGAGGGGCAAAGAGTGTCCAGACTAGGACATTCCCTTGGGATGAAATTGCTGGTCTAAGTCAGGGTCTCCACAGCTTTGGACCAGTCCCATGCAAGGCGAGCTTTAAGCAGCACCTGATGCAGTTGGGCTGCCATTCACAGATGTTAAACTGCTCCGTCACTGCATGAGTCAGACCATCATTTGGGATGAATATTAGGTTCCCATCTGTTTCATTTCATAGTGCTTCATGTCATGTACCTCCCACTCTGAAGTCAATACAGTCATTTGGTAACCAAACGTAAGTTGGCTGTTTCCTGTTCAATTTTAGCAGATGCCTCTTCTCTCAAACTTTCTTTCCCTGAAAGGCCGTGTCAAGAGTTTGCATGTTTGATTTATTTTCTTAAAATATGGAGGAAAGTGAAACTGTTTTGAAGAGCCAACTAATACTGTAAAATCTCTGCTCAGATTGTAATTTTGCCTCATTTTGCTAAATTCAAAACTGATAGGAGCAATAGCTCAGAGAAGCATGGAAAAATATATTCCAGGCAAAGTGTTAACCACTTTCATTTTTCATTAAACCTAGCCCTCCCATTTTATTTTTTAATAAATTCTATCTAAAATTATGCTGTGTTCAATTATACTTTTAAACTTCAGGCTAATGAAAATCTAACATTTGTGATTGTATCAAATTAGCCCTGAAGACTGAGAAAGTATTTAGTAATCTGTGCAGCATGACCTATATTAAGTGCTGATTGATTTAATATATGAATACATTTTATAAACTGGATAAAATACCAAGTGAAAACCTAAAAAGTGTGAATATTATATTGTCATAGATGGTATATAATAATTAATTAAAGTTTGTGCTTTTATGGAAATGCATGTGGACTTTAAACAAGTAGAACTAATGTGAAATTCTCTTTTTCACCATTTCTGCTGTCATTTTGTTCAACTCCTGACTTAGTTCCCTCCTTCTGCAGTTTGTCAGGTTTTTGTCACACAGAGCACATTGCAGGGTGTGGCTGTTACAGCATCAAACTTCTATACGAGTGACTGCCAAATAAAATCTGTATCAGTGAAATGTCTGCTGTGTTACATGTGCAAAGTAATGGGCTTGAATGGAGACTTGGGTCACATTAGCTTCAAGGGTGCTTGAAAACATTTATTTCACAGTTCTAAGAGCTAAACATGAACTTTGCAGGTTTGCTGTGTAAAAAATGACTAAGTTAGTTGGTCTAAATGCAAATACCTCACTGATTTCAATAAGCCATTTTATTTATAAGGCTGTGACTAAGTATTACACCTTTTTGTTATTGACAATTATTATATGAAGTCAGACTCAATGACTACTAAAATCCCTTTGAATTTTTGAAGCGTTAGTAATTGACTGGGTGTTACATTGTCTATGTCTTTGTGGGATTTGCTTGGGTTTTTTTCTCATAAATATTTCTGGTATGCCTAATCCGTTTGTTATCATGAAGTTTATCACTTACATAACACAAGTTTAACAAGAGTATATCGAGGGTATATTTACATACCTGAAGTCAACAGGAGTTAATTTGTTTGTATTACTAAGGAGTGTGTCCAAAATGCCTCTGAACCAGAACAGTTACTGTTAAGAACTGGGAGGGAACAAATTAAATCCAACCAGACTGGTGGAGATGAAAGATTAAGGAGTAAGACTGGAGGAGTAAAGTGTAGTTGTCAGTAAATGGAGAATTCAGATAGGTACGTTTGGGAACATTTGGTTTCTGTGCCTCAACAGCAGAGTAAGGTTGTGAAGAATCATCAGCGCAGATTTGCTGAGCACAAATCATATCAAACAAATCTTTCTTTAGATCAAAAGGGCAGCAGGACAGATAAATAGGAAGAAGGAAATGTACAGAGTTAAGAAACTTATGGAAATTTTGTAGGCAAAGAGTTGAATTTTTTAGTCTTTCAGGTGTTCTCAATCCAGTTCTAGTGAAGTTTCCTTGAAGAGGTCAGATGGCATAGGGATGGGGAAAACAAAGTGGGGGTCCTACACTTTTGGTACCCCTTGGAGTATGGCAAGAAGAATTCATGAAAATTAGGGAAAATGCCTAAATATAACTAGTGAAACACTGCAAAAGGCTGTGATGTCCTTCATTTGAAACTATATTAGGGCAACATCTCTGGGGTGCTCAAAATACAGTGAATCTTGTCTTATGGCAGGGGCAGCGCTTCCTGAGAGCCCTTCCAGCCCTTCCTTTCTGTGATTTTATCCTGAGTATTTAAAGCTCTAACAGGACTGTGTTACTGCCTATCTGAAACCTTGCAATATGTTGACTAAAAATAACTATCTTCTTCTGCATTAGAATTTGTGAGCCCAGTTTCCCTAGCCTGCAGCAATGTAGACCAAAGCATTCTTCACAAACAGCAGCATTAAACTGCTCTGTGTAGCACACAAAGATGTATTAAAACAAATACAGCGTATCGTTGTCTGTCTGCATGAGGCATTGAAGGCAAAGCAGTGCCCTGAGCAAGATAGCCCTTCAATCCCACTCAGTCCAAAAAAAGACCAGAGAGGAGAAACTGCCTCTTGCACATAAATACGTTTGAAACTTTTCTAAATGGAATCTTTATGCAGAGAGCTGAAATGAAAGCCAAGCCATAAAAAGGCTTTTCCAAGAGCAATCTCCTGAAAGTCACAGCATATTAGAGAAATTTCAAAGAGCCACTGAACCTGAGTTCAGGCCCTGGCATTTTGGGGGTCTTAAAATTCATGACTTCTTTTTGGTGGAAAAAAGGAGGAGGAAGTGTTTCTGTACCAGGTTTGCTTTTCACAAACCTCAACTCTAATGCATGATTGCAATGCTTCAGATTTCCAAACAGGATCTGAACTGTCTGTTGGGTTCCAGGCTAAGATAGGTGAATAAATTCATTTAACAGCACAGCTTTGTAAGGAGAGGACCCCCATATCATAGCAGACATGAAATCAGGTAGTGGGCAGCAGCTTATACACATGTAAGCTTTCTGTGTGGAAAAGGAACAGTTTGATTGCTGCTTTTTTGCCCTTAGTTTCAAAAATGCTGCAACCGAATCATACCCATATAGCAATCTTTGCAAGGCATTACAGTGTCCCAGCGAAACATAAAACAAGATCACCCTCTAAAATAACAGCAATTTCCTTTTAAGTCATTTTTCCCTTAGAAGTAGCATTCAGCTCCTAGTGAGAATGCCAGCGTGAAGCCACACAGCCATAAAGCCAGTTTTAAGCTTAACACCAGTCCAGAAGGGATTAAATGAAGCCAAAGGATATTCATGGTGTTCTGCTACTCCTGTTTGAGTGAGTCAGAACAACCTGCTGACAAGCCGCCACATGCTAAACAAGCAAGATACTCATTTACATCACTGGCCACTTGGCTTGTAGTATTGGCAAACACCTGAGTAGAAAGAGAGATTTACACTTCAGTTATGTAATAGTTCCCCTTAAAATTCATCCTCGCAGTAGTTTGCTTTTAAAATATCACAGGTTTGCTCACAAGTTTCTCCTGTGTACTCTTAGAATTTTGGCAACTGCTGTTTTGAAACTACAGTTCCTATAGCTTTAAGAAACATTTTTGTCTAAATAACTGGTGATGCCCAAATGGCACTGGCATTCCCTTTCAACATGAATCTTCCCACTGGAAGAAGAGGTTCACATATTCCAGTGTTCAGGATAATTGAGTTCAACACTAACAATTCAAAGTAGGAACTTGGAGCCAAGCTCCCCCGCAATTTATGAGAGTTTATAACTGAGGAAATCCTGTGAAGACATTTGTCAGGTGAAGAGTCTTTGTTTCAAGTGGCAGGGGTCTGGCAGTTATTAACACTGTCAAACCTACCAGAACCCCAAAAGACTGGCTTCCCTCCCCTGTCCCACCCAAACTGCCTGGCTGGAGGAGATGGATGTCCAGAGGAGGCTCTCAGTGTTATAACCCAGAGCAGTCCTTCAGTAGCTTTTATCACAGAATATACTTGGAATTAACTTTGTGTGGGCACTGTTTTTTCCAAGGTTTTACTGGCTCAAAGAATACTGGTTTATGCCTCCTGCTCTAGGTGTAGGGAATTGTGTCCTGTATATATGCAGCTGTGCCATAGCCATGCAGTTAAGTTATAAATTGGGATATGCAAATATGTCTTAACAGCTTGGGTATTAATTTAAAAATCTACAAGCTGTTTTTTATTGGAAGAATCTATGTAAGTGAAAAGTGTATTTGATTTTTTTCTGCTTAAAAAAGTAAAAAAAAGGCTGGGGTTTGGGTTGTTTTGGTTTTGTGTTTTGGAGGGTTTTGTTGTTTGTTTTTGTCTCAGGAAGCTTTACTTTGTTTATACTCTGAGGCAATTTTGGTTACAGCAACCCTTTTATCCATTTAGATATATGGAAAAACTTACAGCAGAACCTGTATCACTTATTAGAATTAAGTGTTTAAAACAAAATGCAATGGAGTACTTAATGAAAATAAATGTAGGTACAACTTGTAGTGTCTAAATTCTGTAGCAGGCAACTGCAGTATTTGGAAAATATAGTAGAGCTACTCTAAAATAAGAATAGTACAGTGAACTGAGAGCCAGTCAGCTAATCCAAAGAAATGTGAGCTCTTGGGGTTTTTTTGCATAGAAAAGGCAAACAATGTTGGTATACACCATATGAAGTCTGGCTAATCATCATCCTGATTTAAAAACACAGCACTGTACCAGCTACTAGGAGGAAAATTATCCCAGCCAAAACCAGGACAAGTAGTCAAAATTCAAGTAGCACTTAGGAAGCCTAAGCAAGCACACGAGCCCTTCAGCATTTGTTATGTTCTGTTCTTCGTGTAGAAAATGTCAAGTGCCACTTGAAATGGAGATGAAGTTTGAAACACCCAAACAATGTTCAGTTTTCTCCTAACTGTAGATCAGCTAGTAGGGAATTACAGGATTTTGGATTCCAGACAATACTGTATCCAATGGAACAGAGTGCCCACAAATCTCCCACCCCAAGGATAGTTTATGAAAAACATGGTCTGTTCTACCAAAGTCAAGACTAGGGAGAATGAGAACTTTTGGCAGCTCACATGCAACAAAGGGTAGTGTTTGCAGTTTCTGGGGGGAACAACAGCTTGCATAGATCTCTTCTCTTTACTATAGAGCATCTACAATGTATTGGTAGGATTATGTTGGATTTGTTAGTTTTAACTCTCTAGAAGAGCACCCTGACCTTTTCCTGAATGTACTGTGACATCCTGCAGATGGCCAAGAGGTGTCCTTCCTCTTGCTCTTGCCATTTTAAGAAGTAACATGGCATCCAGCCCATGTTAGCACGTTTGGTGCTGCTGTTTGCTGATCTCATTAGTTAAGCTAATTAAATTATTGGTAGCACAATTACCCCTCTGCCTGTTACAGTTTAACCATTGGCCATGTCGATAGACCATTTTGTCAGTCACTGAAGTGTTTACAAGCATTATCTACATTCACTTGCCACGAACCTTCAGTTCCTAAGGGTCTTGGATTCCTAAGGCTGTTGGATTGTGAGTTTGCGGACAGATGTTGGTAGAGAGGAGGAGAGTGGGAAAATGAAAATGTGCATCTGTATGTGTATAAAAAAGGGAAAGGCACTAAAATTTGTTGTGACATATCACATTTCTGTAGAGGCCAGGGAGTCTATTCAATGCCTTAAAAAGCTAAATGAATAAACTGAACTGTGTTCTGGCAACTCTTGCAGGGAGAACTCTGGATCTCGGGGCTGCAGGGTTAGCAACATCCATAGGAAATTCTGGCTGATTTCTGGAGAGCTGTCTTCACCTCTTCTGGGACACACATTAGGGAGTACTGATGCCCCGGTGTTTGTTAAATGTCCACAGTGTTTTCATTTGTTTGCATTTATAATTAAAACTTCTGTTCCTCAGTATTTCTCTGAAGGCCAGCAAAATTAGCAGTCTGCTAATGCATTTCTGCTGGAAAAAAACATACTGTTGGGGATTGCTACACTTACTTTACAGAACTTGGACAGAATCAGATTAATTCATACCTGTTTTTCATTTTCACTTGTCTTTTGGCTCACGTTTTCTTAATTTGAGATTATATTGGGTGTATGCAATGTCCTGCACCTTCTTGTTTCTTAGTCTTTAAACTGTTGATCAACAGATTTTTCATTGTATAGAGAACTTCATTCTGTTACATTAATTTTACTAGAAAATAGGATGGGTTGTGTGAGAGAGAATAAATTTTTAGGGCTTAAAGGATGAAAATAAATTTTCATAAGCTTTCTCTGCAAATCTCTCATGATTATTGTCAGTGTTTACCTAAGCTAATATGATCAGTTCTTCTAACAATGTAGATAAACTGGTTCAAACTCGTTACATTCATACTTTTTATATCACCGGCTCAGGTAAATCTGTTCTGTTGAATTCATTGATTAAATCAGAAATAAGTTGACAAGAAATTGAATCAGTGTAAAAGTTAGAACCAGAATGAACAAAATCCAAGAAGCTTCCAAAGGTTGAAACCATGGGCTCTAGGCCACCGATGCTGTGGTTTCTAGAGAGGCAGAGAATGTGCAGCTCTTGGCCCCAAGGGTAGGAAGTGAGGTGAGTTAGGCCACCTCAGAGATGGATGAGAGCTCCCTGATGTGAAAACATGGTTGAGATTTACTGATCCTAAAGAGGCTGCTAAGCTTTGGATTCTTCCTACCTCTGCCTTTGAAAAATAACCTTTTAGTTAGTGCCTCTTCCCATCAGGTGCTCAGTTCTCTAGTCCATATCCTACTCTGTGCCTTCCATCATGTTTATGGAATTGGGCCTCTAACTTCTGAGTACTTTGAAGTAAAGGCTTGTCAGCTGTTTGATCCAGTCCTGCTGCTGACTGTGGTAACAATTCTGTATTACTCACAGGAGTAAGAAATAGCTTTGTGGAAATCAAGAATTTAGAAGGAGCAGCCCCAGCAAGGACAGAACTTGATTTAATAAATGAACAACTGCAGCACCAAAATAGATCAGACTGGCTCAAAGGTTCGAAACATTTCTTTGCCCTAAGGCAGTAATTTGTAAGTAAGGAAAACAAGCAAAATCAAGTAAACTGGGAACAGAGCAGAAGAGAAACAATAGCATCCATGATGCCAGTAACAGAAAAGTTGGCAACAAAAGGAGGGACAGGATAATAAAAAGAAACAGAGGGGAAAGAAGATGAAGGCTTCCAGCTCATTACAGCTGCTGTTGCTGCACTGTCTCTGCTTGTCAAATTTACTGTGCACCACACAGCACTGGAGCACTGCGAGGCCCTATCGGTATTCTCAGTGCACACATTCCCACTACTGTGTGTCTCTGGAAAGTTTCCGTGGGCTCCGAAGCAGGATGTCAGAAATGGGGAGGACAGCAGAGAAAACAGAGACAGAGAAAGTGAGGAGCTTGAGAGTAGCTGTCCTCCCAGTAGGTGATTCTGGTTCCATTGCTCACGAAGAAGGAAGAGATTGATCTTCCCAGAAACACTCCCTGGTGCGTTTGTGTAAGTTTAAGACATGGTAGGATTTTGTCAGCAGTGATGAGATCTTTCCAGAGAGGCTGGTGATTAGTGTAACAAGATTGCTGTTCTTCAGAGTTAGCTGTCAAAATTACAGAATTACATGGGAAAAATTAATAAGAATTATTGCTTTTACTTTCACAGATGCTAAATTCCTCAAGCAAGACAAATAAAAGCTCAATACATTATCGTTGTTTTTTCTCTGGTGTTAAAACCATGTGATAGAGAATCACAAGTGATTAAGGAAAATGCACATCAGTGAGGGGGGAAAATGGAAACAGAAGAGGTAAGAAGCAGAAGGAAAAGCCAGTGAGGAGCAAGTCTCTTATCTCAAGATAAAGTTTAGGTTTGGGGCTTCCTGTCAATTCTCAAATGGTTCTGAGTTTTTAGTAATAATTAGTGAAATTGTTGGTGAGTTGCATGGTATGAAGGGACCGCTGATAGGGAAGGATCCAGAATGTGGTGACAATTCAATATTCCCAGTGACAAACAAACACATTGTTTTTGTTCTTTCATTCCTAGTGCCTTATCAGCACTCTGCATGACTACATCACTTTTCCTGCCCCTTCCAGAGTGATGTTTTCCATGGGATTTTTCCCCTCTCTGGTAAATTTGTCAGATATCCATCACGGAAAGGGGCATCCCAGCTTTGGGAAAGAGCATGCCTGAAAGGATGTGGAATTGATTGCTCTTGGCAGTGCTGTAGCCACTTGTAAGTTCTAATTTCTCCCAGGCAGACACAGAATCCATCTGGTTGTGCCAGAGTGATTTGAAAGGAAGCACAGAAATGAGAGTTTGAGATGGCCATCTGTCCTTGTGTCTGTAACATCAGAGAGGGAAGTGTTGGCGTGGCTGAAGCCGGGTGCTGAGCCTTTGTTTTTCTGGAAGGCAGGGCAGGAGGAGCTGATACAGCCCTCTGGTAGTAAAGATCCTTGGAGTTTTCCAAGATTGTGGAAGGGGAAGAATGCCAACTGATACCTACATCCTTGATTTCTCACTCATCCGCTTACATAGCCTGGCAAAAGGATGTGTTTGTGGATGTGTGGTGGAATGTGTGGGTGGGTGGATATATCCAGTCCTGAAATCACTTTGTTAGAAGTAGTTGCCTTCTCACTTCAGGGAAGGAAATAACACAGTGTTAACAGTTCAGAGAAGTGAAGATAGTGTGGTTTTGTGGTTTTTAGTTTTGTTTGTTTATTTAGAGGTTTGGGGGGGTTGTTAGGTTGTTTGGGGTTTTTTTCCTTTTTTTTTTTTTTTAGGGCTGGTAACTTCCTGTGAATCCCCTATAAATATTTTTCAAACCCCAAATTTTGGCTGCCTACTTCAGAGCTTTGGTGCTCACACCAAATTCTTAGAAGCAATTAGGAGTTTGATGGATGAGCCGTCCATTTGTTACATTTACTACAAGCAAACCAGTGCTAATCCGGTAGCCCATTTAAGCAACAAAGCACAGTGTGCATATTTTGTGTGTTATCCTTACACAACCCTTGTAGTTTGGGAAGTACTGATACAATTCTAGGACATCCCCATCTACCAATAGGTGGCTCTGACAGCTGGGATAGAGGTTTTGGTTCCCTTTTATCTTAGATCACAGAGAATTTCATCCTGGTAATGTTGATTTATGGATCCACTAAATAGTACTTTTTTAGTGAATGAGAGTGTCCTAAATTCTTCCCCATATCTCTGAATTACAGTCATTTAGTGGGGAAAAATGTGGTAAATGTTTGTGTGATGGGAGGGGGAGAGAGGGGACCACCACATTTGAACTGAGAACCTTTTTCATTTTTGTCTATATACAGTAGAAATACATGGAAATAAAATAAATGATGAGAGCACATTCTGCATTCCGTACTTGTGGTGAGCAGGAGACCGTCCTGGCCTTTTGGGAGGCAAACTTTGGGAAATGCAAAGTGCAGATCACAGCAGTTGTTCCCAGTGTGCTGTTTGGTATGCAGCAAATCCAGCGAGCTGGGCCCTCTGCAGCAATCTTTGGAATCTATTACATTTGTTCCACAAAGTCACTCTAAACGCATTTAATCTCCTTCATCAGTGCTGCTGACATCCACAACTTATGCACTGAGGAGACGACTGGAGAAGGAGATTTATAAGGCAGCCTCTCCATTGATTCTGAGGCGGCCAGTTTGCACACTTTGGGAAGGGCAGTGTTTCATTTTACTTTATCTTTTCCTTTGCCGTCTTCTCTCTTCTCCCATACTGGATAATGGTGGTAATACTGACCCAGCAATACTTTTAGTTTAGGAACTAACCAGAAATTAAATGGCCATTATCAATGCCACCTTCCCAGGGATTACCTTGCACAGCACCATAGTCCCCCTTCTCCATGTGGAACACGAAAAGGCTGGGAGCAGAAAAATGGTGGGGAACTGTGGCTTTTGTGTGTATTCAAAGGCTTTTTTGAATCAGGCATTTAATAGCAGATTGGTCTTTTTTCAAAGTCCTTTTGAGGGCACAGAGGGCACAGGAGCTGTGGCAGAAATCCTGAATGCAGCAGAAGGAGCAGCTTGTTTCACACACTAGTGCTGGCATTAGTAAATGGGTATTGGCAGAGTGACTGAGTGAGGGACTCTGGACTGGGAAGTAAATCAGCAGCTTGCTTTTTCTGTGCTTTATTTTCTTTCTTAAAAGGCCAGTGCTAAGGAAAGGAAGGCAGAGAACGTGGTAAACTTGGCTGTGGAATTTTTGAAAGCTTTCAATGTTGATCTGACACACCGGAGTCAAGGAGACCTCTACCTGAATCAAAGAGGGAAGAATGAAGCCAATGTTTTGTGCTTTAAGAAAGTTCTATCTCTGGAGAGTAGACTTTGGCTAAGTAAGCAAGACTCCAAGGCAGTTAAATTCCCAGGAGCAACGGGGATTTGTCCCTGTATTAAGGTGTGAGCTGAATTTGCAGGAAAGATCATTATCGGATCCCATTACAAATCCGCTGCCCAAGCAGCATGGAAGGTGTGCCCGCCCCTGGCATTCCTGGGAGACAGCTCAGCCTCGCTGCTTCACTCCTGCTTCCTCAGGGAGTGGCTTGTGCTGGGGAGGCGGCTTGTGCTGGGGAGGCAACTGGAGGCCGTAGTGACACTGCTAAAGAACTAAGTATCTCTTCCCTCAAAGCTTTTCACAGTTCAGAGGTCAAATGTACAGAAAACTGAGTGTCTAAAAATGCTCTTGGAAGGCTATGAAAAATTAACCCAGAGCATAAGGGTCCTTGGAAGGAATTTTCTAGAGAGAAACAAAATTGTGCTGAGCTCTAACTACTGATTAGGTACTGATAATGTAATAGTTCCAGCCACTTAGACTCATTCTCTTAATTATATCTTTTTGTGAAAAGCAGTATTTCATCAGTTAAAAATCTTTGTAAATTAGAAGTTTAGAAATCGTTATGAGTTAGAAGCTGTTCTAAACCTGTATTTTGTTTCCAAGGTAAGTGGTTTAGGCTTCTTCAGCTGATACCGCATGCTAATCTAGAGAGTAAGGAGTTCAGTAGATAGATGCTGTTAAATTAATCAGGAATTCCCAATTGGTTTTTCTTACTAACCTCCTGACTTTTAATGTGCATCCTTCACAATTCAAAAATAGAAATGTGTCTCTGAAAGATCGGGGAGAGGTCAAATAGAATCTCAGTCACAGGCTTTGTGGGCCTATAATTAAATACATTTCTGAAACATTGCATAATGTGCAAAAACATGCCTTGTTGCTGTTCTGTGGAATTCCTTCCCAACAGAGCTATTACTATCTTGAAGGTTTCTGACTGTAACAAACGAAATACCATCTGCTAAAAGAATCATGGCAATACTGTCATCTTCAGTACATCCCTTCTGCTTATTGTGGGCAAAATAGAGGGAATACTCAGAGAAAACAAGAAGACAAGAACCAGTGTCTTCCTTGTTTTATTGCTTATATTGTGGCCACAGTGGAGCCTCCATAAAGGGCTCGGGAACCCACTGTATAAACTTGGTGTTGCTGGGCTGAGGTGAATTTGTAGCAGAGGGAAGTTATGTGACCTCATCGAGGCAATCAGGGTTGTGATAGTGGCATTTCTGCTTTTCAAATACAGTCACTTTATTTTTATCCTATGAAGAAGATGGAGAGAGGGAGGAGAAACACGGAAGGGGATGAATGACAGCTGAGAATTTGTGAAAAAGAGGAAGGATGGGAAAGTGGGTTACTGTCACAGCAGAGATGGTGCTGTGAGGAGAGGAGCCAGAGAGAAACCAAACACTGCCACAGGAATGGTGTTACAGAGTTTGAAGGAGATGAAGCAACAGTGTCATCTCTGCCAGTCAGCTCTGGGGTAGTACCTGCCATGCTGACCTGGGAACCTGTTACAGTTCTGAGATCCTAGAAACAAATATCAGCAGAGAAAAGGAAATTACAGGCAGCTGAGGAAATGCACAAGAACAGAGTTTATAAAGATGAACCCTGAGCTCCCTGAGAACAGTGAACATCTGGGAGGTGCTTTGTTAACTCTGGAGCTGCTCTGTTATTTCTTTAGCGCTGTTTCCATTTAGGCCAGTCCTCTTCTGTTTGCCTGAAGTCATCAAGCACAGAAGGCAGACTGAGGGGAGCAGTATCTTCAGAGGAGTGTTCTCTCCAGTGGAATGAAATCTGAAGGCTTGTGCAAGTCCCAGCTGATGTCTGTTAGCTTTGTTTATGCTGTTGTTCCAGACAGTAAACTAAAAAAAAATTGTCTTCTGTTGACTGACTTCTCATCTGTGGAACAGCACACTCAGTAAATTACTTCCATCCCAGAAGATTCTTTTAATGATAAGTAAGGTAGATACATAAAATATGGCTTTCATTTTTCAGAGTACTCTAAAATTAATAGTTTTAAGGCAGAAATGAAGACCATACCTACCCTTCAGCACCCTCACTATAGTGAAGATGCTGAGAGTCACCTTTCCCTCTTCCTGCTCAGAGAACAAGTACTGTGACTGCATCCTCAGCTTTCCCAGGACACAGCTGAGTCTTACACTTTCTGCAGTTAAAGAATCTCCTGACGTGTGTGTGGTGGAGCCAAAGAGGTGTGGGTTTTTTGCTCGGGCTCTGATGGTCTTCCTCATCAAAGAGAAGTGCCTTTTATTCACTAATGTTTGCATTTCTGGTTGGTAGCTTTAAAAACTACTTGAGAGATTTGTAATCAAATCAAACGGATGTTTACATAGAGAAAGGAGACTTAAGTCCAGAGAAACACTGGATCACATCCCTTTGTACCATTCAAAGAGTTCAATCTTGGCCAAAAATGAAAAAGCCTGTGCAAAAGAATGTCTTCTGTTTGGCTTGACTTGTGTCAGCAAAAAATAAAAATGAAATAAGCCAACAGAGATACAGGTATGAATAAAAACATTGCAAGGCATCCAAGATTAAAGTATTTAAGCTAATATTTTGTACATGAATATATGAATTTAATCACTTTACCTGGTTTAAGCATTCCCTTTTTACTGCCAGGGAAAACAAATTTGTAGTGTACAACAGGTCAAGGATCTGGTAGGGAACAGAATGTGAAGTTCGTAAATCTGTACAAATGCACGGGGAGCAGCTACATCTGTAAAATGCAATAGTGGATCCAGCCTTTCCTTGAAGATGACATGTTAATAAATTGGGGTTTCTTCCACAGCATGGGCTGTTAGATTGGACTACATTCATTCCTATGTGCTTCCACCTGCATGAAAAAAAATAGACTGTAGTCAACCAGCTGGCACATTTTATTGGCAGGCTGCTGTTCTAGTCTGCTCTGGTGATGGAATGACACTGCTCAGTCATAGAAAAATAAACAACAGTTTAATAACACACAGGAATGAAGTTGGCAGAGTCAAACCCTCAAAAGTTGAAGTACAGAATCACAGTTTTGAACTTGTGAACTTAATCTGGCACTCCTGTGTGTAGAATTGGCCAAACCCTTATTTCTATCTCCCTACATCAGTATCTAGGCATTTTCTTTTTGTGGTCCTCCTTTTAGGCAGCCCACAGAGTGGACACCTGCCAGTGACTGAGAGCTAAATCAGTATTTTTTTTAGTGTTCAGTGTCGGGTACACAGTTCTATTTACCAGACAGCATCCTAATATCACACTTGATTACAGATTTATTGCTGGCCTCATGGGCTTTTCATGGAGTTCATTATCGGAGCATCTGAGTGTTTCACAAATGTTAACGGGTTTATCTTCCCAGCTCACAATGAGTGGTGGTATTATTACAGGTTCCTCTGAGAATTCCCTCGCCAGTCTTTAATTATATTCCACTGAATATTTGCAAATGGCAGCTTCAAACACTGCAATTCAGTAAAAACTGGGCAGACATTTCTTGGATGTCAATCAGCATCCATAATTCCTGAATCTTTGCCAGTAATCTGGCAGTAATCAGTAATCCAGTGCACGCTTGAAAATTCTGAATGCTAGAAAGCTCATTAACTAAGCACTTATAAGTTTATTTGCTTGTTTGTAATTGTTAAACTTACATATTTTCTCTGGCTTTGTTCTTGGAAAAAGCTGAGCCTTTTATTTTTTTAAACTTCCTAAACGAGTTTTTCCTGTGGACTGTTGCCCAAGCTGTTCAAAGCCTGCAAAATGTTAAGCAATTGATAATGGAATTTTTAAAAAGTCCATGCCAGAAAAAAACAACCATAAATTACGCTGCTTATAAACATCATGCAGCTCAGTAGCTTCAATTTATTATGACCCAATTGTTAAATCATGATGTTTTAATATGATGCAAAGTATGTAGAAATCCTATCAGGACATGATATATAAATTCTGATAAACATTTCTAAGTGCCTAGTGTTAAGTCAGATTTTAATTAGTTGAAGAGTTTCTCCAGAGTTTTGGGAGCCCATTCCGTATCCACGAGCTCTCCTGTTGTCTCATCAGACATTCTGACATCTGGTCTCCAAAGGCCGCTTCTTTTCTACTGCAAGTGGGTCACCTCCTTGCAGCAATATGCAAAGTGAAAGGTAGGAAAGACAGAAAAGTGAGGAAAAGTAGCCAAGAAACTGGAAAAGATCTGTTTGGATTCATGGAACTGACATAATTTGTCAATGGGCACTCCAGAAGTAACTGTCTTGAAGAACCACGTTTTAACCCACGTTGTACAAAGCTCCACACTGCACAGCCAGAGGGTAATCTCTGCAAGAACAACTTAGTTCTTCATGCATAATTTGCAGCTTTGTTTCCATGCCAATGATTGATTTTCCTTTCTCCTTCCTATGGAGTAGAGAACTTTAAAAAGTACAAGTTGCTAGGGTATTAAGTGGATGAAGAGCAAGGGCCAAATGTAAAAGATTTGGAAGGATCTAGTGGTAGTGGGTTTTAGCACATATTCCACGTCTATTTTTATGTACCTTTACACTTAGTTACTGATGTGAAATGTAATTCCCCTCAGATGTCACCTTGGAGATGCTGAAATGGCTGTGAAGATCCCCAGGCAGAATTAACGTGTGTAAAAGATAACATATCATGACGTGACATGATGGCAGTCAGCTGGCCTCAGCTTTCTGTGTTGGAAAGCTCTCTGCAGATCCTTCTCCTCTGAGCAGATTCTGTTTTATCTTTGCTTTAGTGAGTTTTGCTTTTACAAACTACTACAATTACAAGTTTGATATTTTAGGAAAGCTTCTGAAAATAAAAATAGTATATCTCCTCTGTGTGTATGGGAATGCTGATGACCTTTGGGAGCAGAGCTTAAGTGTCATTTTTATGTGAGCATGCAACAGTTTTATGGCATCTTAATTGGGTACAGAGAGGTGATGGATAGATAGATACAGTTAAAGAAAAGATGGTTTCACTTCTTCATACTTGTTACATCTAATTTCTAGTGCTTACAGGTATCGTGTTACACGTTTAAAATATCATCACGGTGGCAACTCTTTCCTGATTTACAAATTCTTACAGATGAAAAGTTTTTATGCAGAGAGAAGATGTAAAAAGTCCATCTGCTTAAAGAAGAGAGGAGATGATTTAAAGTGGTGGTGTTCCCATCCATCATTGTCCCAATTAGTTTAATTATACTGGATTCAGTGAGGGTCTGTGGGATGAGCTGAACATGGCAAAGATAAAAATCTGTTCGTGTTTCTGCAGAGATGTATGATGAAAATTAAACCTGATTTAGAGTTGCTGAATAGCTGAAAGGGAAGGAAATGTGGTTGAAAGAAAAATGGTATTTGTATGTTTTGGCCTTGTGTTCATCGTTTGAGGGCAAAGAATACATGGGAGTTGTGGTGATGGGTAAGTGATAACATAGTGTAGACTGTTGCAGAGGAACAAATCTGCTCCTCAAGTTAAAAGTTTGTTCCCTCACATCAGCATGACTTTGTCCAGAACACTCAGGAATATTCAGTGTTTAATTTCTTTGGCTGTTTATATAAAAAAATGAGACACTACTCCCTTATTTCACTACAAGGAGGTGGCAGATAAGGATGCCAGTGAGGTAGCCCCAGGAATACTCCAGAATCCAAGTGGCTTTTGTGCCTGTGACCTCTCATGTTTTATTCAGTGTAAACATATCTAGTGCTCTGGGAATGGGCCCTTATAGCCTCGTTGTAGGTCTGTGGCCATGGGTATGTAGGACAAATCTTGAGATATAAAATAGCCAGAAACAGCAGAAAAGAGTCTTGAAAAACATAAAATCAGTTTGAATGCAAGTTGTTGAGCAATTATAGCACTGCAGTCTAGTTTTGTAAAACTGTGGCCTTTTTAACCCATACTGCAATTACAGAAACTGTGTTAATTAGCTCACTCAGAGTTTCAGGTACTGTTACTTTACCAGAGTAGTCATGTCAGGGATCGGGACCAGGAGTTGTATTTTAAAAGTATTTTTATTTCTTTATATTTAAAAATAAATGAGAAGAAAATCCATAGTTGTGAAGTCTCTTGAAGTGCAGGGCAGTACAGCGACTTCTTCAGCGTCAATAAAGTCTGATGTGCAGATGCTGTTACTAATTGGGCATCCTGCTAATTGAGTTCTCATCATGCTGTGACACAAAGGAAGTTCTATAAACCTCTGCTGTTCCTGGGTTCTGCTGGGAGGTTTGTGTAACACCTTTCCCTTGCAATATCTTCAATTACTTAATTTTTCTTTTGACTTTGTTACCAGCCCCTGTCAAAATTAATGAGGTAGAAGATCTCAGGTTTTGGGACAAGACTGCTTGAGCTGATGCAAACCTTCATGAGCCCTTTTCCTTGATCAGATATTTTGTTCTTTTGAACATGATTGTCTTCAGGTTTAAGAACCTGACAAGTTTAATTCCCCCCACAAAACCAAATTCAGTATTTTTATTGAATCTCACTGACACTTAAATAATGCTTGCACCAGAGTAAGATTTAATACAAGTAATTAAAACACGTAATAAAAAAGATACTTAGATGACTCTTAAGTTGTGATCTTGACAACTTTCTGTAAGCAACTGAAGCACACCAATATCTAAAGGCTCTCAGTGAGACACTGTGATCTCAGTGATATTCAAAATGTTGCTTCTGCTTTTGACACCCTGATGCTTTCCACATAAAATACTTTCTGTTTTGAGGGAGGAATAACTAGTGAAGAGCAGAACTCTAGATCTTGGTGAACAGATGCCCACCCTGCCCACTGAATATTTGATGTTACAGGTGGGCTAGGAGGGGGGAAAAAAGGACAAGGGGATTTGGAGGAATAGCCTATTTAGGAAATTGCCATGAATGGATATGGATTTTCTGAAATCCCTTCAAATCTTTAATCAATAGATGTCAATACCGCTTTATTGACAAATGAAAATTGTCTGAGTGTACCAGAAATTCCAGCTCTCTCCAACCAGCTGTCAACATGTCCAGCCCAACCCTTGACAGCTTTAGTAGCACAGTGAAAATTCACAATCCAACATCTGCAGTCCACAGACATTTGGAAGCAAAGTAAAGTTGCTTGTGCTGAATATCAAATTAAGGGATATCACACAGAATATGTAACAGTTGTTCTGGAAGGAAATTTAGAGAATTTGTTTGAAATGGGAAGAAAAATGCATGAATATCCATTGGGGCTGGGTGGGGGGAATGTTATGGTTTCTGTCCGTTTTCCAGATTTCCCAGAGATTCAGTGTGCTGTGACAGGCTCTGGAGTCTGTCTGGATTGAGCACTTTTTTTTTTTAGCAGAGTTCTTAATTTCAGAAATGAAACGTTGAAATAATTTGGGGCTCTGCACTTAGGTATATATTCCACTTGTATTCTCAGTTACTTCCCTTCCCACTACTGTGCTGCCTCTGGCTGTAAGCACTTCCCATACAGTTTGCTCTGTGCCTTGGAGGCCCAGGTTCTGGCTGGTGCTGTTCAGAGCTAGTGCAGTTTTGAGTAAATTACTGCCAGATACCCCAACTGCTTTTACTTGCTGCAGTTTGCAGATGTCAGAGCTGAAGCCTGAAAGTTGGGGTGGAGTTCCAATTATAGTAAGCCACACAGATTTTCAGGTTCTTCACTGAAGTAGCTTTTATATTACTAATGGCAATTACTTGAAAAGTAGTAATGTTGCAGCCTCAGCTTTTGTGCAAGTTAATAAAATACTGCAGTTTTCATCCTCTCCATCTAAGAACTATTGACAAACATTTGTTATTAAACTTCACAGCACCAGAGAAGGTAAGCAAGTTTTTGCTGGTCTAATGGGTAATTCTCTTGTGACTGGAGCAGCTGATGTCCATATGGGTGTTGAGTTTCATCTCAGCTTTATTGCTTCTTTCTCAGTGTATCATTTAGTTCCGAGTCAGCACTCAACTGGCTGTTGTTTTTTCTAGAGCCATCAGCAGATCCATTGTACCACATTAGCCCTGAGATGCTGAAAAACACAGCCAGCTTTGGTAATCTTCAGCTTGGAATTTCTCCTGTAAGTGAATTAACTGCTTCAATGTTTGATTTCATCTGAGATTTCCAAAGCCTTGCTGATAGAGAAAGATAATAGCCAATGATTCCAACTAGTTTTAGCAACTTCATTAGGTGCAGAACTCCTGCTAAGCAGGCCCCTGGTGCATTTAGCTCAAAGGGCATATTTTGAGATTTTTAATATTGTTCCATAGTCACTAAATTGATTGCATAAATAGCCCATCCTGACATCTGTGAATGCAGCCAGCAGTTTGAAAACATTCTTCTGTGGTCTGTATTGAGCGCTTTCTGCTTTCAAAATGTTTAAATTTCAGTAAGCCTTATTTTTATGCAAAAGAAATCAATACCACTTCATGTAGATACACTGTGAATAAAAGGTAAGTTTTAGGTTTTTGAGTTTTTCAAAGTTGAGCTCTAAAGTTACATTTCTCAGTTTTGGCACAAAGGCAATTTGGAAATGGTTTTGTGTATTTATGATTTTGGTGTTTTGCTGAGAAAGGAAATGAAAAGTAGCGGATAAGATGGAGGAGCTCTTTTTAAAACATTCAGTATTTTTCACTAGAAGAATTCTTGTGAAGTAACTTGGTTAATATATGTTGTTTAATGGAAGGACCTTTCACTAACTCACTTTGATTAAGCAAGGCCAACCTAAAGAGGTTGTTTCCCCTAGTGCAGTACTAGGAACTAGTGGCTGCAGCATAAAAGCTTCTCCATTTCCCACAAATATTCCCATTCTAGAGTCTTGTAGCCTAATTCTGATCTTTCTTTAATTGGACATAATCTGCCTCCTCCACTGTTACTGGATTTAACCTCTAGTCATACAGCCTTTCCATCTGTTTCATCATTTTCCAAAAATATTAAAAATCTTTGGAAATATTGCCAACTGCTAATCTGGTTATCTTTTCATACCTTATACAGTCATTCCTGCTCTTATTGGAAAATAGAGAAACTTAGCTCTTTCCTTAAATATAGAAATAATAAAGAAATTATTGCCATAAGAACCAGTTTATTTGGCATTTGAATCAGTTGAGTTTTATCTTTCCTCCATTCCAAATGGTATTTGTTAGCTCAGTGACTCACTGATAATCCATTTTTCAAGCAAAACCTGGCTATAATTTCTTGATTTATTTCACATTTATGATCTCCTTGACCTTGTTTAAAAAAAAAAAAAAAAAAAAAAGACAACTAGCAGATCTAAAAAGCATCGGAATGGGAACAGTGCCAAAGAACTACTTTATAACCACAGTCTTTTCTGACTTAAACTGTTGGCATGAATGTATTTATGTGAATGTTTTGTTTTATCAAGGAGAATAAACTAGATTATTATCTGAAGTAAATAATTTTCTGGCTACTTCCCTCCCGTGGGATTTCAGTGATCTAAATCACAGAAATTCTTTCAGGGGCAGACCAGTAATAAATAAAACTGCATGGAACATAATCTGAAGTGTAGAATATCGTAGAAGAAAGGGTAAGGTGACCTAGCAACTCCGGCATCTCTCATTTTTATGATTCCTTGGGGTGGGAAAAAAAAGTCTTTTGAGCTGACTAGGTTCATTGTAGCAAAATTACTATGAAATATTCCCATGGGACGCTTGCATAACTGACCATTAGGAAAAAAACTGGCCCAGTCAGGAGAATATGACAGATCCATTTTCTGTTCTCATTATTATCTTTGTCCCAAGTGCAGGACAGGGTTATATAATCACAGCTGGAATTTCTCTTGCATTACAATGCACTGATCAGCCACTGAGGGTCTTGCCAGGGTGAGAAGATGGCATTCAAATGAACTCCACCTTGGGGCAGAAAACACTGCCTGAACAGAAAACAGCTACAGTAATGTTAAAATTTAAAATGCTGCAGATTACACAAAAATCTCAGCTGCATAACTGTTCATATGAAAGCATTAGATAGTCTAAAAGCTGTTTTGGGCCATGGCACTTCCTCAGGTCACTGTTCACAGGTACTGTAGTGGTTCTTTAGTGTGCTGCTGCATTAGACATTAGGAAGTTTTAGCTTAAAAAAAAGTCTACGTTAAATTCAAGATTATTGGTTGTGATGTGTCTCAAAAGTAGTACAGTGTTTCTCAGGGAATAAACACTGCAGTGTTGGAAACCAGTGTGAAGATTGTTTAATCCTGTAGTAATTCATGATGAGACTCTGTCTAGGTGGAGTCCCTCTGTGGGATGTTTGGACAAAGTCATGGCCACACTTATGTCAGTGGGAGTGAAAACATCTGGAATGATGGTAATTATGTGTGACACAAAAGCTTATAGAAATGAGAGGAAAGGCTTCCATCAATTGCAGTAAGTGCTGCAGAAAGAAGGTCCTTGGGCTGGTTTTTTGAAGGCCTGTGTGTTGTGGTTCCCTTGTCTCCCTCAGGATCCTTCCCAGATTTGTGGATAACTGAGTTGCTTTCCAGAAAGGCCTTTTATTGACAATGATTTCCATAAGTCATTTAAGCAGTCATTTAAGCTCAGCTTGAATGATGTGAAATATGTTGCAATGTGTGCCATGGGGCAGTGTAGTAAAAGGAACTGCAGCACAGGTTGCTGGAGTAGCTCCCCAAGCCACCACACTATTTAATGTATCATTTTTTTTTTATTTTTTTCTGTACCTTGCTAACAGTTAATCTACATTATTATATAGAGAGACTGGTGAAATAAATGACCTGACAACTCTCCCCTGTATGTTTCCCCAAATCAGCTCTGAAATAACAATTTAAATGGGTGAAAATAATTTTTAAAAGCATTTTTAAAGATATGTCATTATTTTCTATCATGGTGCCGTAGAATGCCATATCTCAAACTGTTAGAGTTCAGTTACTGATCCACCCACAGCAAGTCATTCCACAACTGACTGAAACTGAAACAATTTCCCCTGATGGACATGTACATAAAAACACCGTGTGTGGCTACAGGTTGATATGCACAGCAGAGGTTTTCTATAGCTGTTTAAAAAGCACTGTATCTAAATTACCAAAGACTCCTGAACAAGCAGGTTTCCTGTTTGTGTAAAAAACCAAAATAGGCTAAAATTAGAAGCCTCAGTAGGGAATGCTAAATATTCATTAACCTGGATGGTGGTGCAGTGGAAGCTATTGATTTCTGGTGTAAGGGCTGCATTCCGTACCTGACTGTCTGCCTGTGCCACCGACATCTGCTGCTCTTAGCCAGGGGATGCCCCGTGCTCTGTATCTGCTGAGGCACAGCGGGGCCGTGACATCAGACGTTTCCAAAACCAAGAATTCAAGCCATAAGTAAAACAAAATCAATGTCAAACTGGCATTTCCAGACTGCTTTGCTCTGTCTTCTATCCTGTTTGGCATTCAGAGAGCCTGTATACCACTCTGTGTAACAGCAGGTCCTATTCAATGCCAGGAAGTGACATGGGATGGGATATTTGCAGCTAGCTGAGCTTCCCTCTGCTCTTATAATAGGGAACTGTCCAAGCCTTGCTTTGTCCCTCTCTGGCTGCACTGAGTTCATCTTCACATTTGGAAGTTTCCCTCTTCATCTTGTACCCTGGCAAGACACATCACATGTAGCTGCAGCAGCCGTGCTGCAGTCAAGGACTTGACAGAGAACACACAACAGCCAAAACCAACTACTAAGGACAGTTTTGTCTTTCAGGGAGTTCTTTGTGATCAAATTTTGTGATCCAGTTACTTGTCCTGCTGCTCACGATTGAATCTCAGCTCTGTGCTATAGATTAAATCCTCAGTGACTTTTGAAAGAGTTCACACAAAGTGCATTTGTGCACCTTTTAAAACATAACACTGAGGTATTCTTAACTGTCAGTAAATATTTATGATTCAACTTTAAAATGTTGCTTTTGTCAGATTTTTCCTTTTTTCTTTACAAGAATTAATCTATTTCTATGCTTGGAATTATTTGCATACAGTCCTAGGTTTGAATGCATTAATACCCAGTTCAAAGTGTTGGGAGTTAAAATTGAAAAGTGGAGTAAAAAAAAAAAAACAAAAACAAAACAGAAAGGTTAAATATAGGCTTGTTTTAAATGTTAAAGTACTGTGTTTTCAAAATATATGCCTTGGCTTTAAATTACTGAAACGTTGAAAACTAATGTGCTTACAAACTTCAGTGATATGTAATTAACACTCTTGTCTGTCACTGCTAACCTTCTTTATTAATTTTGCTACTTTGAACATCAGTGCCTCCCATTCATATTCAGAAACAGAGTTCAGTGGATATAAGGCTCATTTGTAGGATTAATTTTTCAGGCTTTTCTTATCATAGTGACATATATTTCTTCAGGCTATTGCACAAAGATTGTTGTTTCCCTGTACAATGTTTAGGCACATGTAATATGAAGGCTAAATCACACTTACGTGTCATCAAACCCAACTTAATTTAGCATGAGAATAACTGCTAATAAGTGCTCACTGGGTACAGTGATGGATGTACAGGTTAGGAGCAAACATGCACACCATGCTGTGTTTTTCAAGAAGTGTATTGTTTTCCTGTCCTCTTTTTCTATTACATTGCTAGGCTAAAAATAAAAAATTAGTATTTGAGTTGTGTTACTAAAATATGATGGTGTAAGAAGATGCATCAATTAATGTTGAGTTCAGCTGAGAAATGTGATGATTAAATGGTCAGCAGAAGGTGAGGATCATGAAAAGTAGTAAAGAGCACAATGGGAGCCACATCCAATAGCAGCTTTCTGGCACAGGAATGAACTTGAACATATTGCTGAGGTTTCCAAGCACAGTTTAGTTTGACCTTTAATTAAGTGCTGATCTCTATAAGGTAACTCAATTACCTTATCCCTGGGGTAGTCACTTAAGGTAGGTGGCACTGTTTGTGTGAGGTATTTGTACCATAGAGGCTTAAGAAACGTCTGCAGAGAATAACTCTTTCCTCCTTTCTTTTAATCAGCTGCCAAGCCATGACTTTCCTGAAGTTGTTGTGCTGCTTTTGTGCTGATACCAAGCAGTGTGTGCATTTTACTCCTCCAGAATTGTCTCATTGTGCTTTTGTTGCATCCAAGTCAATTAGAGCTAATAGTAAATGATTGTGTGGAACATCTTGGGAGCTGAAAGACAGCACAGCCCGTCCATGCTCTGTGTGTGCATTTACCATTATCTTGTTTGTATTCCCCTCTTTTATATAATTCCTTCATCCTTTTAATGTCACTCATTTCAGAACCACTCTGATACTGAACCCCTCTTGCTGTGTTTGTCAGTCAGTTCCACTGACTGGTTTCCTGCTGCACACGTAGAAGCTTCTCCTCAGTTCCCTGGGTGAATAGTCTTTTGTGTGTCCAGTCTATAATGCCTTGTTTCAGGACAAGCCCTTCTTAGCCAGAAGGCTGCCTAGGACATGTAAGTTTGTATGTATTTACTAAGTAACCTTTCACAGCTATGGTGGGGTGTGAAATACAACCCTCTGGAGTTCTTCAGGCATCTCACCTGCTGCATTTGAGGGTGGAGTATGGGCAGGTTGGAGCAGGCCTGTATTTGGGTCTATGTGTCCTGTAGCCAGCTGTGAAGAAGAGAGAGATTGAGGTGAACTGGTGGGTTTCTGTTGTGTTCCTGAATGTGTTTGTTTGTGCTGATGGTTTAAACAGTGACAGGGAATGTTCCTATAGACTCTGTCTTACTCAGGCTGTTCAATTGGCAAAAGACTTTCAGCCTGGGTTAGATCCAGGCTGATTAACACCTTCCCAAACAATTTCCAGGCATGGTTTAGGCATGCCTCGGTACACTTTTCAAAGCTAGCACAAGATAATAAATTGGAAGGATTTATTACTTAGGCTGTCACATGTTTATGTTTTGGGCTGAGGTTTTCCTCTCCTATCAGAGAGCAAAAGGAGCAACCTTGCCTCCACCTGCACTGTGTTGTGTGTGTTGTATGTGCATGTTAATAAGTTATGTAGAAATGCTGTAAGAGAGATACGGAAAGCATCACTTGTAGTGTCAAGATGTTGAGAGTCACCAATCTGAGTCAGGATAACAGAGGAAAAAGGGGTTTAAGGTAGACATAACCTATTTTGCTGAGTTTCTGATCAGGTTACTTCCACACGAAAAGCTTTGCCAACCACTGCCTTGGCCACAGCAAACTCAGTGAAGGGCTCAGATAGCAGGGAAAAAAAGGTGGGTGGTGTGTGTTGTTGATCACTGCTTGGTTGTGGGATTTTGTGTGAACTTGGCAAGTGCTGAACCAGGACCAGGTCAGAAAGGGTGCCCAGATCTCCTGCAAGGACTGCTCCCCAGCATCAGGGAAAGGATATGCTGAGCAGAAAGCCACCTTTTGAATTGGCAAATCTGGATATTTTAATTTTCCTGCACATCTTGTAGGAAACTGTCTGTCTTCCACTCAACAAACACCAAATTCTTTCCATAAAATAAAAACAAAAAGAGAGCTTTCTCCTGAAAAAGTGCTGGGAAGCATCTGCTTTCAGTTAGACGCAAAATTTTGCTTGGAAACATCCTGCTGGAGATGAACACCGAACTCATTTAATAAATCAGTGCCAAAAACAATCTGAGGAGATCTGAGTCGATAATTGGCTTGACAAGATTTCTCCTCCAGAATATGTGACAAGCATTAGGGGCTGTGGAGCCCTTTGCAGCCCTGATCCAGCACAGAGGAGCTGGGCATGCCTGAGTGTCACCTGCATACTGATGAGCCTGGCTTGGGCTCTCCCTGGGCACCACAGGTAATCAACATTCCATGGGCTGTGCAATGCTCCTGGACTTGTGCAGCCTCCCTTCCCATATTCTGCATATGGAAATTTGCATTTCTCCCTTGTTTCAACTGCTTTCAGGTAGCAGTAGCAAAAGGTCTCTTGATCCAAGGGTATTTTTTTAACTGGAGAAAATGAACCGAAATGCTTGAAACTGAAACATGGTCTTAGTGGTCTGTAAAACACTTTTTTTTTTTTTTTTCAGACTTGCATATGCAAAGTATTTAACTGGTGTGCTGTAATCTGAAAAGTCAGTTAATTGGGATGGAAATACTTTGGGGAGAGATTTTTCCCCTTTTATATTTTTGTTTCTCCCCTCAGGAAAACTTTCCAACCAGGGTAGTACAGTAGAAAAGCCTGGAGAAACCCCTCTTGGCTATTACTCCTCAACAGCAATACCAGTAGGGGCACTGCTTTATGCAGCCATGTTTCATCACTTCTGAATTTTCACATTTTCATGGTAAAAAGACAATAAATTGAAAGATTTTAGTGATTTTGAAATAGGACAGTCTTTCAAACAGTGATGGGGATGAACAGGAGCCCTGGCTGTGGAATTCTATTGAGAAAATACCTTGAAATATCCACGAGCTGGAGTTAGCTGACAAAATACATCTTCTGAATACTGAAAGAAACCTTTTTAGCTTCTACTGGAGTTTTTGAAGGCAGAAAAGTAAGAAGAGAAAAATGCTCTACTGATTGTTTTCCTCAAAATGTGAAAGAAAGTAAATTTGATTAGGGGGATTTATTTCGCTTATGTCACACAATCTTCTTCACTAAATATCATCCCTTACATTTTGTGCAATTAGCCAGCTCAGTTTCCTCAAATAAATGCAATGTTAAGAACAACAAGTTCATTAGAGCTAATATATCCTGGATAAGGAAGTGGGTTTAGGTTTTCTTTTTCATCAGCAGTGTGTTCTTTAGTGTCACTGATAGCAGTTAATGTTTTAAAAGGCAGTTGAGATTTTAGCTGGTAGGTTATTTTCAGGGAAGGAGTATTGGAAAACCCTTTGTGAACTTGGGCTGTGCCGCTCCGTGGGAAATGAAGATGTGTCCGTGCGGTGGTGGCACAGGAGAAGGTTTGTGCTGGCCAGACAGTGGCCGGTGTTGTGGTGAGTCCAGAGCTGTGGAGCTGTGGAGCTGAGAAGCATTTACCCCTTTATCTCTGTGTCATTGTGCAGTGTAATTCCCTGCTTCGTTGAAAGTAGCAGGGATAAAAAATGTTTGTTTTACTTTACATCAGCCTTGGCTTATCTCGCAAATCAACTGCTGATTTGACAATTTCTTTTGAGCTTGATTGTGTAGTGCATTCATTTTTCATGGCGCAATCCCTTGCTGAAAGGGCTTCTGATGACACATTGGAAAGCTACAGAAAATATGAGTTTTGGTGCCATTTTCTCAGCAAGACTCACTCACAGTAGCAGAACACTTGCGCACATAGTTCTTCCAGACACATCATCTTCTGTAAAACTGAATGCTGGGTTGTATTTATAGAACTGCTCTTAAGCTAGAAAATTACAATCATCTACTTTTCAAATGTGTGTGGGTAGAGGCTGCAGATCCAAACAGAAGCTTCATTTCTGTAGAGAGAAAATCAATGCCATGTTGAAATTTCTAGCCAGCCTACCCCCAGGGATTAAAATTCTGACAAACAAGCACCCTGAGTTTAGGAACTTAGCAAGTCTCACTTCAAATTATTTTGAAAGACTGTTTCAGATTTTACTATTCAGTTCCTAGAGGATAATAGTAATTTCAGAAATTCCCAGAGATATGAGTAAGGGCCTGAAGTACTCACTGCAGAGGTTGGATCGCTAGTAGAGGTAGAGGGGTGGGGAAATAATAATAATAATACAGTTGGCTTTAGCCTTATGTTTCTTGAAGACTGTGAGGAAAAGGAAAGTTGATGCTGACAGCCTGGGTGAGGAACTTTTCCAAGAAAAAAAAGAACTTTCCAGCAGACTGTATTTGATGGGTATTGTTTTCAGTGAGTCATATCAAAGTACCAAGTACCTAAGCAGAAATAAATCAATAAAGACCTTCTGATTCCTGTATCCTATGTATGGCCTCACGGAACTGCTCAGCAGCTTCAGCAGAGATTTCTGCGTGTTTGTATCTATTATTAAGAACATTCGAAGAGGAAAGGTCGCTGCAGTCATTGGTGCAGAAGGCAAAGAAAAGCCTTTTCCCTCCAATTAATAATAATTTTTGGTTGTGTTGCACTTTGAAAATGTGAGAGCTGAAAGAATTTTGACAGAATTCTAAAACAGTGGAAAATATTCTCTATCAATTTCCTCTTCTACCATTACTGATCTATTGCATTCTTGAT
The DNA here is from genome assembly GCF_003031625.1 of Empidonax traillii. Classification (NCBI taxonomy): domain Eukaryota; kingdom Metazoa; phylum Chordata; class Aves; order Passeriformes; family Tyrannidae; genus Empidonax; species Empidonax traillii. The sequence continues at coordinate 592,545 of NW_020955392.1, read as the reverse complement.
CCTCATTTGTTGGCAAATTTACAGTGTCAGCCGTGACATTTGCAAGAGAGTATTTCTGTAACAAAGGTGGTGGTTTGCATCCTATTTGATACCTTTGCCTTATAGAGACGTTAATTAGCAAAGTTTGAATCAGGCCTGAAAAACTTTCAAAATAGACCAAAATCAGATGGAAAACACAGTTAGTCATTATGGATCATGCAGTCATTCTGTTTTATCTGGCGTACAGCTTATTAAAGTTGACAAAATCCTCGTAAAACTGTTTGAGAAATGTCATCTGAACCTAGTTGTTAAAAAATATTGAGATTAAGTGCCATAAGTTACTCTTTTAAATCACAGTAACGAGTTTCTTAGAACCCAAGGCAATATGTCAGGTATAGCCAGGCTGTAGAGAGGAGAGTATTAGTTCTTTGTGGTTTATATAATGTGTGTGTCTGCACAACACAAAATTGCATTAACCTTTCAGACTTACACATTGCATTGCGAATAGAGGTCTAATTATCTTTCCGCTAAACCTATCCCTAGGTGTATTTCAAAATTACTGATTTCCAAGTTTTCCCATCTCTTGAATTATCCTTATTTTGGATTTTCATTCTCCAGCTATTAGCTTGCATGTGTTCCAGCTTGAATCTTGTTTTCCTGAGGGAACTCTTAGCTATTTTTTTTCTTGCTTCCCTAATAATGTTTTCTTTAATCCGTGTTAGAATTTCAATTTCATTGAAACTTAATATTATAAGCAGATTGGTTTAAACATTATTGCTTCTTACTTCCAGCTACCCAGTGACAAAATTAATCATGACCAGGTATGTGGGCAGTGCAAATACCATGTCCCATCTTGTTTCCCACCTGGTATTTAGCTATGGACCTAATTTATGGCCTTTAACCTGTTTTTAATCTGAAGCCATACTAACAGTTTTTTTATAATTAAAGTTCTTTACTTGGAATACATGAAAGCTTTCCCTTCAACAACGAATTCTGATTTTATATCAAAGCAAACTATGAAATCTCAAAGTAGTATAAATGTTAAAGCAAAAAATCTTGATTATACATCCTCTTTTCAAAACTTTTTACAACATTAAGACAGGGTTCAGCTGCCCGTGTGTGGGCATGGATTATATCTATATCTGAGCTTGTCATCTACGTTCCTTTTATAGTAAATGAAGAAAAAAAAAAGGCATTTTTAGGTTGTAGTTAATGACATCCTAAAGAGAAGTCTCAAGTTTGTGAAGTAGAATCATGCTATGTCTGTCTCTCCACTAACTGAACAGAGTGCAGATACACACTTTATAGACAGCTTATGTGAAGAGGTGAATTTTACCTTTAATACCACAGGTGTTTATTTCTTTATTAGATTAGGTTTCTAAGCTCTTGCATTAACTCTAGTAACACTTTCCATATGAATCTAAGGCATTGCGATTCCTTTACTGTAAAGTGTTAAAGATCTTCATTGTCCTTCAGTTTGAAGCTTTCTAGTACAGAAAGGTGGTAGCGTTAATGCAGTTTTCCTATACTTGTGGTGAGATGCTGGATTGGTAATTTTTGGGTCAGAACCGCCAGGGGAGGGGGATTGTGTGTGTGGAGGGGAAGGGATGGGTCGAACCTCGCAGAGGTGAAACGGCGTCGTGTCCCTCCTGGCGGCCCCTGGAGCCCACACAGGGAAACCGCGGAGCAGCTTAAACGGCCGGCCGGGGCAAACTTCCCTCACGGCTCAGCTCCGGGAGCCCCTCACCGGCCCGGCCTGGCAGGGACAGTGGGGACAGTGCCCTCAGCTCCGGGAGCCCCTAACCCAGCCCGGCCTGGCAGGGACAGTGGGGACAGTACCCACAGCTCCGGGAGCCCCAAACCCAGCCCAGCCTGGCAGGGACAGTGGGGACAGTGCCCACAGCTCCGGGAGCCCCTAACCCAGCCCAGCCTGGCAGGGACAGTGGGGACAGTGCCCTCACCCTGCCCTGGAGCCCCAGAGTGACCAGTGGCTCCGAGGCCTCGCCTGAGGGAGGCCGCAGGGCCCCAGCAGATAAATCAAAGGCGTTTGCTCCCCACATGGTCGGGCCCTGCCATCTGGACACCTGAGAGCTGGCCTGCCACAGGTAACTACGTAGTCTGTCTCTCTTTCTCCTTCTTCTCTCTTCTTGCTCCCTCTTCTTCTCCTTTCGTGCTCCTTTCTTGATGCTATGCTTGAAGCTGGGGGGTTGAATTTTGACTAAGTGTTGAGGGTTAGAATGTGCCGGGTCTGTACTGTGGTGGAATGTTTTGTCTGGATTGCGTGGTGCCCTTTTGAACTCATGCCGGGTTCCCTTTTTTTCTCTCCAAAATTATCAGTACAGGTTCCTTTTGGGAACAAGTGTGTGGCTTATTCTCTTGACACTATTTTGAGGTAATAAAGAACCCTATATATATATTTTAAAGTAAAACTGCTGGCTGAGCCCCTGAGCTTGCGGCCCCAGGGCTGGGTGTTGTACTTGGTCACCTTCAGGGTTTTTTGAGCCTATGCTCCTTGGTTGTTGAAAAAAATATTTGTAACAGAAGGCATTTTTATATAATGGTCCTGATTTGTACTGCAGCAGTAAGAAGGGCCTTTGTCCTGCAGATTTGTTTCATCTGCTGCAACAGCTCCAGCTCTGGTAACACATTTGGAGTGTGAAAACACTCTCAAGGGACTGGAAAGGTTGCTAAGAGCATTGAAAGAATTACCACTGTTAAAATTATCATCCTGCAAGTATCATAAGTTCATATTGGTGCTACAGTAGACAAAGTCAGCTCTTTAGTTTTGTTACAAAAAAACTCTTTCTTGTGGCCTTAACTTAGATTTGTAAAAGATCTGTCAGCTAGAGGAATTTCATATAACATCTGTTAACACTAAACTAGATATGTAGGTTTTTCTGTGTGCATCAACCATAAAGGTTTACCAGAAACAATCAGAAATTTTGCAACTGCATTTTCCCATTTAAATCTTAATTTTAATCTGCCAAAGTTACTATACATGACAGGAGTTTTTCAGTGGCAGCAGAATCTGGATTTGATGTTAGTCACTTGGGGTCAAGATTGTGGCTTTTCATTAAGCCTTGTTAGCAAGTTGTTCCACTGAGGTTAAAAAGGAGTAATGTGATTTTTAGAAGTGCTCTTTTTTGCAACATGTACACTCAGCAAATTGGAATCTTGTCCTAGAGGATTACTGTATCTAAATATCACTTATGCATATCTAACTGCAAACAAAAAAGAGAATTATACCTTTTCATTCATTAGAAAGTCTGTCCATGTATTTTATACACAATAAAAAACCCCCACACAAAAGGAGTTGAAGACTTAGTCATCTCAGTTTCCCTTTCATTGATTTGCAAATAGATGGTAGATAATCAGAGAAACAGAGAAACCTATGGCTGATAAAGAGGGCTGTAGCAGATAACTGTAAGTATAAAAACCCCAAATAATTAAGAGAAAATAATCTGGAATTTTCACTTTTCAGTTGTCTAAAATTGATTAAGTTCTTCAGGCAGTGTAGAAATATGATCTGTCTGTGCCTTGGCTTGGGATGTGTTGGGGAACTCTGGTGATATTGGTGGAATTTGCCCCATTAGCACCGTCAGGGCCCCTGACTTTGAGTGCATCAGAGGGGTAGGATGTGGATTGCAGTGAAGACAGATGCCAGTGGCTTTAAGGCTGTGAAGTACAAAGAATCTTCTGCAGTACCCTCTTGTCATGTCACAGCCAGTTGCTTGTTCCGAGGCAGGATAGTAGGTCAGAGCTGCAGGGAACTGTTCAATCAGCTTGTCCTTGTGGGAGGTCCTGGAAGTGGAGGGAGACAAATGTGCAGCTGAGGCAGCCACACAGGAGAGCAGAATACAAGGGGCAGCAAAGTCAGACTGCTTTTGTAGCCATTTAACATTGTGAAAAGCCTTGCCCCGAGCCTGCCTGGTTGTAATTGCTCGAGAAATGGGAAACACATTGCACTCTCTGCTTTCTCATTTCTAACACTGTTATCTGCTATTTCTTCTGTGCATCCTGGAGGAGTAATCTTGGAACATGCTATGTTGAAACCAATAAAACGTGTACTTTTATTTTTATCTCCTTCCTAATATTCACTGGAGTCGTTACACTGGCCTTAGGTCTGGTAAATGTTGTTTGGTGCCTTTTACTAGAAGAAAGACCTGTGCTAAAAGTGCAAAGAAGCATCTATTGTTTCCTTTTCCTCATTCAAGATGGACGTGCGTGTCCTTGTCATTAGACTGTGGTAAAGGGGTAGTGTGGCTCTAGAATTGCTGGGCAGAGAAACCTTTCTACGGTCAAAATACAAAACAAGGCCAAAGGATTAATGCCTGATTCAGCTGTAGACCAGTCCAAACAAGATACCAAATGTCTGCTCGCCTCAGGCTGTGGATTGAGTATGTCTCCAAGCCCATTCATGCCTCGCTTTTGCCAAAGGGAGCGGTTCCCAGCACTGCATTCTGTCTTCACACACACACACAGTCCCCCCTCAATTACTATGCACTTGCTCTGGGCACTTCCATTACATGAGTTTTGCCACTTAGCACACCCCTTTGGGAGCCTGACAACTCACTAACTGGGCAAGAAGCTAAAATAATGTGTGTGTAAATAATTTTCCCGGGCCTTTTTTCCCGCAGGCTTAGCAAATTGAACCAACTCAGCGAGGAATCTGACAGACTCCAAAGCAGGTGCAGGGGGAAGGAGGTGGGATATAAGGAGCAGGATGGGATCATATGGCATAGGGTAAAGGAGCAAAAGAGAAGGCAGAATATCAGAGGAGGAAGGGGAATGGAAGTACTTTCTTGGTAGAAGCTTTTTTGCCAGCCTTTCAGAATGGTTTGGTTGTTGAGCAGTACCTGTAGCTGTTGGCAAAAGCTGTTGGTGAGCCAAGGGCCATGACTACTTTGAGGAATAAGAGGCACCTCTTCCTGTCACAGCATATATACCCTTGAGTTTTATATTTTTAAAGCATGAATTTGTGAAAAGAAATCCTCAGCCAAGTGCAAATGCACTTGACTCCATTGAGCTCAGACAAAGCTGAGTTGTGATGTTTGATCCTTGGGTGAAATGACGTGTTGTGGCTGAGCCAACTGCATTGTTCACTAGCAGTGAAAGGAGCATTTTTGTTCCCAGTCGGCAGGCCTGTTCCCTTCCTTGTGCTGGCTCTGGTGGCTCTTGTACTCTGCTGAGCCACTTGGGCTGGCTCGAACTGGAAAACCCAAATTTCCAGCACTGCTCCCAGTGCTCTGTCAGATGTGGAACCAGGATCCAAGTGACTATGTCAGTTAACAGCAGTCTGGTTCAGTTCAGGAACATTGGGTCAGAATTGCTTTAAAGGCACAGCTGCTTCTATATTTTATTAGATACCTGGGAATTTAGTTCCGTAAAACATTCCTGACGATGTTGAGTTCTGGGGTAGAAATAATCTCATTTAGTATCTAAGTATTCTGGCACAGACAGCTTCTTTAATATCAAAGCTCTCTGTGCCTTTAACATGAAGGCTTCTGATCAGAAGATCTAAACTTAAAATGGTTCACTTGAGGTCTTTGTCGTATTTAGTAAGGATTAAATAAGATTTTTCCAGTTATGTATGATAGAACTGCATAATGAGACCTAATGATACAGTCAACAGAAAGTGATTTAATTCGTGCTACATTATGCTCAACAATAAAGTCTGGAATTCATGGAGCTCCTATGAGTTTGATTCGAGCTCATTTCAGTCTCTAAATGAAGCTTCTTACATATTGGAAGTGGAAACTGAGAACTGAGATCTGTTGACTGTTTCCCAACGATTGTATAAAACCATTACTGAAGTCAGTTATTGCTTTCACATTAATCAAGTTTGAATTCAAAAAAGCAAAACAACAACGAAAAAACCTCCAAGAACACACAAACAAATCAAAAACACTCCAGGGGAATTTAGGAGAATTACAGGACAACTGGATGTCTTGCTATAACTGTGACAAAAAGAGTTTTTCACTACATAAAGGCAAACCCTGCCAAACGTGTCTTGGTTTGCCATCCAATTTATGATTTATTTATTTTAATTTTTTTTTGTTCATGAAAGTTTCCTTCAACAAAAGACTTGTGGCTCTTGCTGCTTGACTACTCAGCCAGTGTGCTGCTCCTCTGCTGCAATTTAGTTTTTATTATAATAGACTTAATCTGTTAAATAATTTAGTGGAATTAAAAATGTATATATGAGTTAATATCTGGACAGTGGGCAACATATACAGTCTGCTGCCTTTTTAGGGACTGAGAAAGCACATTGGAAGGCCAGCTGCTGTGGGTAGCAGAGGTAGAATGTGTGATACTTCAAGGGTGGGCATTCAGGTTAGTAGTACAAATATTTGTTTAATCCATTTCTTTAAAACAACCCTTAATTCTCCAATAGCCCTATCGCAAATCTAGAAACTGCAGGTGATGGTACAGAATAATCAGTATCATGCTCTGGATAACTTATGCATCCTTGAAAGGGTCAGTTATCCACTGCGTGGGGCTTTTTCACCTACTGATAATCAGGCTTCCAAAAAATCAATATGTACTTGGTGGAGAAAGAATGCAGGGTTTGCAGCAAAGCCCTGCAGGCTGTATTTCTCTGTAATGAAAGTATCAAAGGGGCCCTGCCATCTCTCTCAGTTCACTAATATTCTTTCTGTATTGTAAACATTATGTTAGTGACAGTCATTCTGTGGAAAAAGGTTTTGATAATGCTTTTATTTACCTCTCAGCCTTGAAAAATAATATTTCTGTCCACAAAAGGATCCTGTGCTGTGTGTACATTCATGTTTGTCCACATACTTATGTGATTTGAAGCTGTGTGTAGTCAGACTCCAAGTGTGTTAATTTACACTCATCGTATGGAAGTGTGAAGTGGGTATCATCTTTTTCTGACAAAACCTCAGTTCATCTCAGTTTGTCATTCTTCCCTTGATAAAAATGCTACTGCTCCTCAGACTATCACAAAGTGTCCATTTTATGAAACTCTAAGGCAGATAATCAGAGAAAGGAAGCTCCCACAGTCCAGGTGTCTTGGCCATATGTGTGAAAAGGTTCATTCACAGAGGCTTTAACTTTCAGGTGTTGGCTGCTGGAATGAGCCCCCAGGCATTGAGGAAGGGTTTGATCTGATCATTTGAGGGGTCCCAGTTTCAAGAAGCTTTTCTTCATTATGTGTCAGATTTCAGCATCTGCTAAAGCCTCTGGTATTAGAGGTGGGCCCGAGTGTTACCAGTCCAGGCTGCCTTGCTGCTCATAGATTAACAGGCAGAGCTGGCTGGGCTGGAAGCTCTGTCTGCTTCCTGCTCTTGGAAGTCAGCTCAGATGGTGGAGACTCCTTGCTACCCATTGACATGAAAGAATTTACCCAGAACTCAGTACTAATAAATCAGATTTATGAGCAAGAGTTCCCTCTGTCAGCAGATACCCAGAGTGCTTTTCCAGCGTCATCATTTTTTGGCTCCCAGAAAGCTGCAGTAACTTGAGTAAAATGTGATTCGTGATCCCTGATGCCAAAGGCCTGGGGTTCAGGAACTGTCCTGTGCCATGAGAAGTGACCTTGGCTCTGCACCTCCCCTTAGCAAAGGGCAGGGAGGAAGCACTGCAACAAGCTGCAAAAAAATTGAGAATTAACTACTTTAGGTGGAGAAAATCAATCATTAGTGATCTACATTAAAAAAGCCAGCCTGGTACTGTACAAACATATTGTCATGCTCTTGCTCATCTTTTTTTATTGTCTCAGTCATTTGTATAATTTTCTCTTAGGCCAGAAATAGATGTGGAGTTTAATGGTGTGGGCAGTTGTGATTTCATGACAGTAGAAGCCACTGTTTGTATTACATTTAATGAGTTTGTAAATTAAGTGGTTAAATTGTTCAGTAGATTTAGGCTTGGTGTATAAGTAGCCTATTTTAATCTGAAATTATAATTGAATGTATATAATTTGTCTTTCATATAAGAACGTAATGTTATTTGTTACCTGTTATTTTCCCAGTAAAATGAGTGTAATTAAGAAGTTATTCATTAGCTGAAACATACTTTTTATCCCATTTTGCTTTTAATTCCTCACAGAATTCTATATTATCTGTTAAGGGAATTAGTCCCAAAACATTAACATTTATCATACTGGCAAACCCCTTTGAATTGATTTTTCAAGTGGCTAGTGGCCAGCTTGTGTTTTTAATGCTCTTAAAAATGCTTATGACTGCATGCCAAGGAAGTAGCTAAAAAAGATGAACTTAAATGACAGAAATCCCAAAGTTTTTAATTTTAAAGTTTTTTATTGCTGAGAGTATTTAAATTGGGTTTCTTTACACACAGGGAAAAGAAAACAAATAAAAATTTTATGTAGGTAAAAGCACCACCATGAAATCTTGCATATGTAATGAGGCATAAAGAAAAATGGGTCTATCTCCCTTTAGGTTAGATGAAACATTACTAATTATTTTAATTAACGAGTTAGTTACCCAACTCCAATTGGAAGGTGCTGCAGAAATACAAACTGTTATCACTGCTTGTTTTGGTACAAAAGTACCAATTAATATTTCCTATATCCAGGGCTAATTACTTCAAACGTATACTTAATTAAAGGAAACAACCCCGCAATTTGTCAGGAGAGATTCTTTTCACTGCACACAATGGGGAATGTGCAGGTTCGGGCCACAAATAGTGTTCTAGGCTTTAAGATTTGTGGTATTTTTCATTTCACTTGTATGTTTGTAATCACTGGTTGGCCAGTGTTAATAGTTCATGACATAACACTCCTTCTTCCAGAGCAGTAATATAACCAAAAAAAGGGAAAAAAAAGGGTTCTTGGTTCCTTTTAGGATGTTTGTAGCAGTATTTCATCAGGAGAAAGCTCTAATGGGGAGTAAGGAGCTATTAAAACCTAAATTCACGACTCAATTTCCATGATTATACTAAAAGAAATGAAATTGTCAAATGTAATTACCTTTAAATTTTGAACATACGAATGATTTTGCATGAGCAGAACACTGGAATGTCTTTTCTTTACGTATAATTAATACAGTTAGAAGAATGAGGGAAGCAGAGGTACGTGGAGTTTAACAGATAAAGAGAAAGAAAAATACAAAATGAGATGTATGGAGGGACTCCTGGAAAAAACATCCTTATCTCAGAGTAACTGTTTGGATGTTGTGAAGATGAGAGGATTTCTCACATGGCTGTAAGGGAAGGTCCGTAGCAGGGACACTGTTTCTGGAGAGCGTGAATCATCATTTTGAAAGGTTTGAAACACTTGGAAATAGGAGCTTGGCGGCCTCTAACACACCTCTTATCCTTTCATGAAGCTGAGAGAAACCTGGCCCAGAGAAGACAGGGATTATGGGTGAGGGTCAGAAATTACTCTCTTTCTTCTCACAGAGGATTATCCTTCAAGAGTTGTTGAAATCGCAGTTATTCCTTAAACTCTGTGTAATAATGGCAGCCAAAACTCTGAGTAAAGGAATAAAGAGTAAATAGCTAATTGAAAATAAATTCCTTGCTTCAAGCTAAAGTTTTCTGGAAGAATCTTTATTCACTTTATTGTGAACTTTAGCTTTTCCTTCTGCCCCTCAAACATCTCATTTACTGTTAGAGCTACCTAATTGGGCAGCATGAGAACAGTTGCTTCTCTAGGTCAGCCACTTTTTCATATTGAAATCTTTTCTTCTTTGTGCTCTATCTTATCATTGCTTTTTATGTGTGATTTTATATAGATTACAGTAATTACAGAGGAATACTGAACCAGATCTCCCACAGGCTGGAGATACAAGGTCCTGAAAACATCTCCTTGTGATGTGTTTCTCAGCAGGATCCATTTCATCATTATGAAATTATCGCAGGAAACCAGAGCTTTTTGCCTGTAACTGCAGACAATAATGTATGGTGAACACTGATAAAAGAACAGCAGAGAGCTAAGGCTGGGGAAGGGAAATCTGCAGCTGTGAAAAACAAAAGTTGTGGCCCAGTAAATAGGAAAATATCTGTGAGCTTTCAGTATTACGGTTAGAAGAATAACTTGCTCTGTGACAAATACAAGACGAAGCAAAGAATCAGATTAACCCAAGAATATCTGAGTGATTGTGGTGCCAGAAGGTGCACAGGGAGATAATTCATTTTTGGATTGCTTGATTTGAAGGATACTTCATCTTCATATCAGATACTTTGCTTTATGTAATGAAAAATCACACCATTTTGAGAGCAGACAAAATAGGAAGGAGACGCAGGTGCTGTTTAGTTTGAGATATAAAAGATATGGAGGGGACATTCACATTGATGGGAAAGCAAAACAAGCTTTTATCCAAGAGATTTTCCTTATTTAGTATTCAAGCCTCCAGTCACATGTGAAGGGTTTGTTTTGATTTCTCCATTAAAAACAAACAGGCAGACAGACAGACAGACATGTAGTGGTAGAACCAAATAAGTGATATAGAGGAGGAGTTGTGATCTTCGTGTGAGCTTTCATGGTGTAGAAGTTCAGACACTGATGAACCAAACTGCACTGGCATGCACCTTCCTGCCCTGAGCAGAGCCAATTCAGAGCTCTGGAGAGGCAGCACAAAGCCCAAAGCTGCTGGGTTGAACTCCAAGGAGGGGTTATTAAATATTTTTTTCTATTTATTTTTTCAACAGAAAATTTCTAATGACGGTAACTAATAAAACACCAAAGGTGTTAGCGCTGGCTGCGTTTTCTTTGAAAACTGAAGGCAGGATTTTTTTGTTGAGTTGGTTGATGTTTCAGGTCCCAATAGCCCTGTATCAGGAAGTGGTTTTCCTCAAAATTCATGCTTCAGGTTTACCTTTAGTCCGATGTCAGTAGTGTGCTTTGTGTTGCTCTTTATCCGTGTATTAGGCAAACATTTACTTGCTGCTCTTTTCCCTATAAAAAACTACAAACCAGACTCTGATTTAAAATCAGTCTTGATTTTTTTAACACAACGAAAAGCAGATTTGTAAAATAACAAATGAACTTCCAGGAGTGTACAAGTTTTTGGATGGTCAGAGAGGTGGGGTTTCCTTCTCCTGTCTAATAAGATGTGTGACCTGTTTTTTAACCTACCATTTTAGACTTCACCTGGAAAATCAGAACGAATTCTCCCAGTTTCCTGTTGTAGGCACTGTGCAGTTCACATCTTGAATGTCTCCATTGGTCTCTTATCCATCCCTGCTACTATATTTTGACATATATCTTTTAAGGTTTTGATGTGTGATTTGGGTGAAGTGTGTATTTGTTAAAAGGTGACCTTTGGAATCAGATTGTTTGACTGACTTCAGTGCTAATAAGCTGAAGGATGAGGTGTCTAATGAATCCTGTGTATAGAAATAATGATAGATGACTTATTTGGAATTCTACAGACACAGCATGGCCAGGCATGAGGATTGGCTGGAACTGCACCAGTCTTACAGTGGGAAGCTTTATTGATTACACAGAGACAGGGCACATTTTAATAATTTTTAGAACACTGTACTGCCTGAGGTACTAAAATCCATTAAAGGAGGATTATAAACTTTGTTTTAAACTGTATCCTAAATTGTTTCTTGATGTACAGTCAACAGCAGCTCTGTGAGATCAATCACAGTTACTAAGGCATATTAAAATCAACTTGTTTAATTTTAATTGCTCATATGCCTGACCCTCTGTGAGGCAGCTGTTCATAAAGCTAAATTGCTTTTCTCCCAGACAGAAGTTTCATTTCACTTCATGGTAGATTTTTGCCTTGTACACTTATACAGCATTTTGCTTTCCTTTCCCCCTCCTTCTGTCTGGCCCATGATTCTCATTTCTCTCCAGATAATTTTCTCTCTGTTGTGCTTTCTCTCCTCATTAGCAGGAGCTGCAGCCTTGCCAATGAGTCAACTTTAATAAAGTAGGTGGATGGATTGAATTATGAGTTGATGTAAAGTTGCAGACCTGGAGCTCTTTTTGGTAGTGTCTGTTAGCCTGTGCTATGTGAGCAATTTTGCTTACAGGCTCCTAATCAGATCAGCAAAACTGCTGTACTGATGGATGTACTGTGAGCATTTATACATTTATTTTAAACTTATATTCTATTTTCTGTTTAGCTGTATGCATTTCAGCTCTGGTGTTTTTCTTAGGGGAATTCTATAAAGCCATTTAGTAATTTCATTCCTGGTTTTGCATCTTCTGTCATCCTGTGTTTTGATGGGAAAAGATCCCTGTTCAGTTTGTACCGATTTATTTCCTTGCTCCAGTATCTGAAGTTAATCATAGACTTAAAAAAATTAGTAACACCTGAGTCTTCATCTCACACATAACGTATTAAACATGGCTGTTGTCCTAATCTTCTTTGAGTAGAATGGCCTTATCAATACCTGCTTGCTGCCCAGCGTGGCACAAGATGCTGCTCTGTTCTGAAGAGCATTGGATGCTTTCCCATTTCCAGTCAATTTGAGGATTTTCTGTGTCCTTCAAGAGGCAATTTAAGCCTCCATTTCTGGTCAATACTGATAGTAAATGCAGGGAGATAAGAATAAAATTACTGGTTTTCATTTATTGAAAGGCAGCGCTTCTTTTAACAAGAGATGGGTGAGCAAAACCTGAACACTGGATCTTTTGGGGAAAACAGCAATGGTTGCAGCACACCAGTTTTACAACTGCTGGATTTGGATCTGGCATTACAGTAATGGTATGTTAAGGCAGTAAGTGGAAGCAATTAGGGTGATTTGGACATTTTATCTGTGATTCTTGATTCCAAAGGAGTCAGGGATATGGGAGAAAATATGGACATCTTTGAAAAGGGAACACATCATGAAGAAGCCGAATAAGTATTTCTTCCACAGTAGAATAAGAGTTAAAATCTAAGTGGTATATAAAATAATGTGTAATTATCAAGCACACAGCACCGAGTAATTCTGTATTTATAGATGTTACTAGTAAATTTTAGAGCACTCTGTGGATTTTCCCATAGTTTCATTCCTGTTAAATAATGAAGGTGGTGGGTTTTTTTCATACGGATGCTTCTCATAATTTCAGGAGTTTAGTTCAGGTGTTACTTGCCTGTCTCTGCTTCTGCTTTTTCATGTCCATTCTGTGCTACTTTTATAGCAGATTTTAAAATACAAGTTCCTGTCTTCCAGCAGGTGGGGGGGCGCACTGCTGGTAGTGGAAGGCTTGGTAAAGAGGGATCTCTTCAGAAATCCCTTTTTATTCATACTTGGGCTTTGTTCTTAATTATCTGGAAGGGCAACATTTTAAACTTTAGAGGTCTGTTGAGGTGAACTTACTCTCTAAATAAAGTACGAATTGTCTTCCTTAAAAAAGGGCTGACAGGTCACTAGCATTGTTTAGGTAGGTCTCTACAGACCTGCCAGCAAAGACATGATTTCACTGTTTTCCTCTGACCGGGCCAAACTCCAGAAAAGATGTTGTGCTGTAAGAAGGGGGCAAGATTTGCTTCTCCATTCCTGTAACCTGGGAGTCATTATGGTGAATAATGAGCCATCTGAATCAGAAGAGCCCCATGGCTCACATACATCAACCAGCTACCACGGTGATGGACACTGTATAAAAATCTCAGGAAAACAGAACCCTAGGATATTCTCTCTAGTCTGCATTATAAATCCCAGGCAAACACTCCCAGAAATTAAAATCCTCCAGGCAATGTTAAATGTAACTCAACCTTGACTTGCAGGAATTCATCTTCCGAATGAAAAAATGGTTTGTCTCTGTGTCCAATTAATTCTTGGCTTTCATTTGAAACTGCCAGAGAGTTTTCCATCCCAGTTTTGATGCGTTTTATTTATGTAATATAAATCCTTGTCAGCTGAGAATTAGATTTTATTTTTTTTTACTCCCCAGCAACCAGGGTGTTACACACAGGAGACTTGAAAATGAAAGAATCTGTCTCACCTTATGAGCCACAGAGCTAAACACTCTCTCTGAAGAGCTTTTGACCCAGCATGCCCTATACATGCAGCAGGTAAACCTGCTGAACATTGATTATTAATAGAAAACAGAGACATTATCATCTTCCTGCCTAGAAAATAAGTTTCCTGAATTCCTCAGACTTACTTTATATGAGGGAAAGTTTTCAACTTCTGTCGATTGTAAGATCTCTGAGATTCTTCTCAAAATTAGAAGCAGTAATGACTTTATTGTTTTTAATCAGTCACGTAAGACATATTGCTGAGTGTTTGAGAGTTATTGCAAGTTTCCTTTGCAAATTCTGCTTGGATTCATTCCACCGTTTGGAATAGGCCTGTGGTTTTTGCTGTTGTCAATTTTACCATTTTATGCTTCAATCCAGATTTCCCACTCATAATCTTTCCCTTACCACCAAGGAATTATGCAGCGCTGCTGTTCCCACTCTCAGTATGTGGACATTATTCCTACCTAAATTATTTTGCCCTTGCCTGAACCTCATGCTGAGCTCCCAACTTTCCAGTGACTTAGTCGAGTGTATAATAACCAGAGTTCTCGGGAGCTGGAACCTCCTGGTTCCACTGGTGTTTTGGAAAGATGTTGATCTTCTACAGCAACCTGAGGGATGTGCTTTGACAGAGTGCCTGGGAAAGGTTACAGATGACCAGCAGGAATAAACAGTAAAAGAATCAAGTAAGTTTGTGACCTGCACTCTTCAAAATCACTGTTGCTTTCTCTTCAAGCTCAACAGAGTTGTGTGCCTTTGGACTCGGTATTTTCTCTGGTATGCCAGTGCCCACCGGGAGAAACCTGAGGGGAATAAATCCGGACCAAATCCATTCAAGTGCATAGAAGTCTGTGTTGTTAAGAATGCATGTTGGTCAGGTTTAAGAATAGGTTTGAGTCAAAAACTTATATACAGCAGTCTCCATTCACAGCTTGTCTACCTATTTAATTGTTTCCAAATAACTTTTTACAGAAAAAAAGCTAGAGTAGAAAGTGCACATTGAAAAAGTTTAACTGCTGAATAGCTTTATGTTCTTTTTTGAACTTAATTTGTATTTCTATATTCTCTTGTTATTTAACATGCTTAAGAGAAAGTTAATGTGGAAGAAAGAACTCTAATTTAGTGTAAAGCCTCTTTAAAATGTATGTGCATAATTCTAGATGTCCCAGGCTTCTCAAGAATGAATATGGACAAGCACAGCTAGCTGCCTTTTTCTGCAAATACACAAGTAACTGAATGTGTATAATCACAGTATATATTATGTTCCCACAATGCATGAAATACCTTAGAATTATAAAATCATTTGTAGTTTGAGTCCAAACTAAAATCAGCAACTGTAGCATGAAATTAAAGGAAATTTTCAAATAAAGCTTTTAAAATCTTCAAATCATAGAAACAAGTGAAAATAAAAGTAAAGCAGTGGAAATGATAAAATGAAGTTTTTAAATTCTAAATCAGTAACTTAAGATTTTATCTGTAGCAGATATGAAGTCTGCCCTGAAGATAAAGGAGCTGAATTTTCAGAAATCTGCTCATCATAAAAAGACCTGGGAGGTAGAGCACTCCCAGAGAACAAGGGCAGACTATTATCAAGGAAGCAGTTGGTGTAGTGGGAATGATGTGGTAGGCAGTGCCCCTCACAAAAGGTGTGCAGTGATCCCTTTGCTCTGCTCAACATGGGCAGAATCCCATCCAGAGTCAGGATAGTGCACTGCAAGGAAAAGATCTGTGCGGGCTGTAGGGAATCCATGGGAGACCAAACACAACAGTCAGAGAGCTCCAAAATAAACCCTCTGGGGAAAGACTTGTGGAGCTGCTTCACAGAGAGAATAGAAGATAAAGGACTGAGACATGAAAGGCAGTTTCAGAATGGCAAAGGAGAAGTTATTATCCATATCCATGGATAGAAGAGAGCTGCTCCTGTAGCTCCCTGCTCCTGGCTTGCAGCACCTCGTTCAGGCAGTGCTGGCCTCTGCACTGCTGTCACAGATGGAGCAGTGGGGCCTCCAGGAGAAGGGCAGAACCCATTTATCCCCCTGGGTGGGTTTTCATGGTCACATTATGTGCTGGAATAATCCTGACATACTTAATAGAATCCCAGTGTACTTAATAGCATCATCCCCCCCCCACGAGAATACGTGTTTACACAGATAGCACTGAGTGTGTAAGGCACTGGGGTGTTTATTGAAGTACTGATACCGGGCTGATAAGATTTGTTTTACACAGATAACTCTATGGGTCATTAGTGAAGAACTAAAACACATGATTACTGAAAATAATTGATTTTCAAACTACAGTTCTTTCCCAATTAAAATTATCCTGAGGCACTCAAAAGCTATAATTTAAAGTTGCAATAGAAATCCAAGCAAGTCTCACTTGGGGTGATGTTTTAGACACAATAACCATTTTGAGTCATACAGGCTGTAAAAAACCCCCTTTTTGTCATAAATTATTTAACTTTACGCTTGGTTTTTTATGGGATCAAAATTGATTTTGGTTTGGTTTTCAAATGTGTTCCAACGAGGAAATTGGAGGCCATTTTTCTTATGGGGGCAATAATGAATAAAAATTCTCAATCTGGTGTAATCAGCTTAAACTTTACCATTGCCTTTGATGACAGCAAATTTTACTCAGTGCCCTTTACCAGATTTCACCAGAGAACAAGAAAAACAATATCAGCCTTGGCAGTGTGAAGTACCTGGGATTAGTGTGGGCTGCTAATACAGTCTGGTTTGTGCAGACCTGCTTTTCTGGAGAGATAAGTCAGTATTTCTAATGAAGAATTTTGATTTTTATGGCACAGGGATTCTCTCTTAAAACAAAGCTGTTGCACTGCAGCAATATCCATAATACACATGTGCTGGGAAAATAAAAGAGAAATTTAACCCAGGCCTTCTTTCCCTCTGTAGCCCTTTTGCCTTTGATCCAAGTAGGACCATTCCAGTCCAGTTTCAAGACTCCCACTTCTGTTCACTCATTAGTCTGCTCAGCAACTTCTTCTTTTTCCAAATTTGCATCTGATTTGGTGAAAAATTTTGGATAGGCCTAATTTTGTGAAATGGAATTTGAAAAGGTTTGTGGTTAATGAGGACTTGCAAGAGAAAATACGATACATTCAAGATACATCTAGTTATTGTCAGTTCAAGGAAAGGTAGATATCTTTGCCAGCATGTATTTTATTTCCAGTGCCAGTTTTTTTTGTCTCACCTCAACAATAAAAATAATTTGTGTTTGTGGCAGAAATAATTTCTCATCCAAGAAGTTTCCCACCCCAGTCCTTGCTGTGGGCTCTATTAACAGAGTAACTTCACTATCATTATGTCTACTCAGTGCTTTGACTTTGCCAGAAAATATTGATCTGTAGCATGATCTGTCCAAGGGCAACAGCATCATTAATTGCTAAGTGATCTGCAAAACAATTAGAGACCTCCTGGCTGGTGTACCAGAGATGAATGGAGCTGTCCACCTAATCAGATACAGTTGTATCTATCCACGGACCCAATTGTGTTGTTCCAAAATGCCATCAACATCTGTCACTTCCCCCCTTCCCTCACTAACATATGCCGTGCTCTGCCCTGCAGGGTCCTGCTCAAAAGCCTTGGAGGAGGATTTTCTAGGCGTGAGAGGGAATGTGTAGAGTTTTTCAGGAAATTTTTATCCCATGTTTACCTTTGCTTTGTGAGAGACAGGCAGCAATATGCTCGAGATTCTCAGCATATAAGAAGCTGCGATTCACATTTGCATTAACAGCACGGAGGCAGGACAAATCTATTAAAAATTAACTCTGAGCTGGGATGCATTGAATTTAGTATTTAAGGAATGAATAGGATTGATGGCTTTCTAGGCTGTGTTGTTCAGCACCCAGCGCAGTGGGAGCCTGCCTTCAATTGGGTCTCTGAGGACTAAATGGTAAATGGGAAGAATAAGACTCTGCATTTATCAGTGTCATATTTCTTTATGAGGGGAACCAATTAGGGAGTAAATACATAATTAGTATCAGTCCCTTTAAAATTAGGTAAATGTTGCATAAACATCCTCTGCTTAAAGTCCTTGTATTGAGCTCCAGGTGATTATTAGGAAAGACAGAGCAGCAACTGGCAAACATTTTTGTCAAACAAGTAACAGGGAACTAAATTTGGGATGCAGTGGAGTGACTGGTAAGATTCTTAGGAATGCATGCATGTTTCCCTAACTATTTGTGTTATAAGCCTTGGAAGGATTTCGTCTGCTCTTTTGGAGGAGGCTGTAAAGTGTACAGTAAGCTGTACTTTCTTCAGGACAAATTGTATTTTTTAGTAGTGTCTTAGTGTTTAAAAAGTGGACAGAAGCAGCTCATACCACACATTGTTGCTGCTTATGTGTGATAGTTTAGTGCCTCTGAAAAATTCACAACTGAAGATTAGATGCTAATGTTTGATTTTATTTGCATTCTTTGTTTAAGTATGTTGTTGTTTTAAAGCTCTCTCTCTCTCTTTTTTTTTTTTTTTTTTTTTTTTGGTTTCTGGTGATGAAATATGTTAGCAAAATTCCTATGGCAGCCAGTCCGTCATTCCAGCTCAAATTTGAAGTTGCTCTTGGTTTAAATTATGTATAGATTTTAAGACATTTTCCTCCATATAGTATTGGAATAACACAGAGCCAATGAGAAATACACCCAGTGGGTAACCTTCAGTATTTTTATTGCTGTATCTGGCCTAGTTTTAGTCACTAGAATTCTACAGAGAAGCTGTGATTTCTTTCAGTGCAGGCCTTGCTATAAACAGCACAAGGGCCAGAAGAGGAGCACAAGCAGGAAAGCTCATACTGGAGAGTGTGTAAGCTGCTGCTTTATGTGGGATTTAGCACCTGCTTCTTTTAAGGAGTGGTTAATCTTTCTAAATTAGCAGCAGATCCACTGACCATCCTTCCAATCCCTCCAGAAGGAAGAGGGATGAGGGAGTCCCTGCAGTGAGTGATTGAGTGCAATCCCCATTATCCTGTGTCTCTGGGCAGGGCACTGTGAAAGAGCCAAGAGGATTTATCTGGTAGATAGAAGGGTTGGAGGGAGAAAGTGATCCTTCTAAAACCACCAGAAAATCATCCTGCTTTTTGTTCCCTTAGGAAACCGTTCCTAAAAAAATTGAACTTTTCTATAAAAGCAGCTGGATGGTTCCTGTTCTTATTTTGTCTTTTAAGCATCAGCATTCCATACATGGATACAACTGATACTATTTTTACAAAAACACTCCCTATTTCAGTAGAATGGTTTTGTGATGCTTTCCTTGACATCACATCAGGGGGAAGGTGGTGTGGCAGAATAATAAACTGGCTTTCCACTCGTGCAGACAGGTGTTCACATGCACTGTAGATCTCGTGTAACAAGGAGTCTGGCAGCCCTGGCCCGGCTGCTCTGGTTTATGGCCCAGAAAGGGGGAGGAGAACAGGAGCAATACTTAACTCTTGGCAAGCTCCCAGTTTAATTTTCATCTATATATTCTTCTGCCCTCTAGTCAAATAAAACCAAACACAATTCGTAATGCAGGTCACAAGGAAGGTAACAGAGGCAGCAGTCTAAACAGTGACAATCAAATTTTGTATCAGCACAGTGCTGCAAAGGGTAGGTGTTTATAGCAGAGGAGATATGGTCTTTATTCGTGCATAATTTTAGTTTCCACAGTTACTGGGATGCTTGGAGGAGGAGATGCTTGAGGAGACTCCCACAACTCAGCTGTGCTTTTCCTAGCACTGCTCTTGTGTTACTGCCAGGTGGATTTTGGAGCTGCAGCTCCCAAAGTGATATTGTAGGGACTTAGTTGAACATAACACAGTCATTTCTCTGGAGTATAAGATGGGAGAATGGAGGTTTTATCCTCAGTATTTTATAGTCAGAATTGGGCTGGGCCAATATAGTCTCTGTAGGGATTCTCTGTAGGGCAGGCCCTGCATCCAGCCTGTACCTCATGCATTGCTGTGGAAATGATCTCCCTCCTTCCTGGCCCAACAGTCCAGAGTAATGTTTGCTCTTGAGAGCAAACTCAGAAATGCAGGAGGGTTTCTGTAACACTTAATTGTAATAATTTTTCAGGATGGGTCCTTCTATTTTAGTTGTGTTTTGTTCTGCTTAGAGTACAACCTGACTTGTTAGGCCAGAGAAAAAGTCCCTTCTTTCCATGCCTTTACTCTGTGTACCGGCTTCCTGCTCTAGATTAATCCTTTGATCAGACAATGTCCTCTTCCTCTCCCTTTCTATTTGCTAAACTGAGTTAATAGCAGCTAAAAGTATATTTTTTTTCTCAAAGAAAACATTGTTAACTCTTTCTCTGCTGCCACCTTAAATGTTTACCTAGTCAGCCAAACACACAGATTGCAAGCTGTTCCCTGAGTTTTTTGAGTGCCTAATCCCCAGCTGTTCCACGTCTGCCAGCTGCTAAAACAACGAGCTTTCATCCCGAAGATGTCTAATTCTCTCATAAATTATCAGTAAAATATCAATACAGGAGATTTGAGAAGTGCCAGTCAGTAATTTAGGGAGAATGCTAACTTTAAATGAGGTTTGAGGGAAAATAAATGATGTTTGCGTTCTGAGGTGACCTCAGGTGTTCTGATCGTGACACCGAGCTTTAGACAAAAGGTGTCTTGGCTTCCAACACCTGCTGTTATTGCAGAGGAATTGAGGACTCAGTTCTGGGAAGTTAAATGCAAGTTCTTCTACCATTTGTTTAGAGGAAATCCGGCATGGTTCCAATGGGATTGTACTTGCATTTTTGTGTGTGTGTGGCGAAGTATCTGGAACACATTAGATACTGTGGAAAGGCAGATTTACTTTAGAAATGTGAGAGTATTAATATTTGTACCCACTCCTAGCCTCAAAATAGTCTCACTGTAGCTAATTTGCTAAGAGGAAAACAGTTTCTGGAAGTTCTGTGTCACAAAATAGCACTATCATAGGCAGCATTTCCAGAAATAAGACATTAAGCAGCATCTTCACAGGCAGGTAAGAAAAGCCTGTTCCTGTTTACAAGATCCTGGTAATGAAGCATGAAGGATAGTGCTTTGAAGCCATCTGTCAAGCACCTTAGTTTTTTTGGTAATTGAAAGTGATTTAATACATCTCCGAAAAGAAAGGTCGAACATGTGCTGTAATTCTCACCCTGTGCTGAGTCAGGAGGCAGCAGGTTCTTGTGGACAGTAAGGAAAGCTGGATGCGTTCTGTGTGTAGCTGGAAAGTGCCAATGGAGCCCTGCCCTGGGGCATTAATGGAGTGTATTAAGAAATACAGATCTTTGCTAGCAGAGGACCTAAAGGTTCATTTCTTTACAGCGTGTCTGTCTTCTGCCAACAGATGTTCATCTTTAATAATTGCAGGACTTTAATGCACACTTTATGTGGAAGTGAATTTCACTGGGATTAGTTTCACTTTGGTAAAATGCTTCCTGTCCCCCTTTTCCCCCTCATCCCTCTGTTGCTGAGCACGGTATCCATTGAAAGCTTAGCAGATCCAAACGTGATGGATGCATCACTGTGAAGTTGGTATCATTTTCCACTAACACATATAATGTATTTGCATGTTCACTGTGGAGACTAGAGCTTCTCCCACTCCTTGCAGAGATTCTGACTGTGACAGGGAAATATGGCCCTGCAGTTATATCAGCCTTCTCGGGAAACACAGGATGATTTAACTGCCAGTAAAGATGTCAGACACATCCAAGGAAATGCAGGATTGTCAATAAGGGAGCAGCTGAATATCAGACCTGCCCACAGAGGGACTGGTAGCCCTGAGCAACCTCCATGTGCATCACATTTTTGGGAGGTTTCCTTCTTCCCAGCCAGAGGGAGTAAGTGAAATGAACCCAGTATGGGGTAAGATTCTTTTGTCAGGAGTCTGACATTTTGAGGGCTTTTCTCCACTTTCCAACTTTGGATGTTATAATTAGCATACACCTGCTGACATCTATTTATTCCCCATCTTTAAAAAGGTAGATGGTACTTTCTACCTAAGAAGATCAGAGTGAAAAATAAATATCCATAGAGGTTGTGTGTCTTCCAGGCACCGTGGAAGATCAGTGCCATTAAAGGAGTTGATGTCCTAAGTCAGGTTACTGATTTTGTGATTAAATTAAACCTGAACAATTGTTGAGTTTATCCTTTATAACTGCATTTATAAAATGACCATCCCATTACACTCTGTTTTCTAGAAGCACATCACTTGGCCTCAGGCTGGTGATTTTATGTGTTACCCTTCCTTGGGAAAGTGAAAAGCTGGAGTGAC
Organism: Empidonax traillii; assembly: GCF_003031625.1. Classification (NCBI taxonomy): domain Eukaryota; kingdom Metazoa; phylum Chordata; class Aves; order Passeriformes; family Tyrannidae; genus Empidonax; species Empidonax traillii. The sequence continues at coordinate 570,429 of NW_020955392.1, read as the reverse complement.
TTTCTGTGTCACCATTTCTCCATAGAATTTCTTTCTTATTGCTTAATCCATGACATCCAGATCATGCCACAGTTAACCAGAGTATTTGCAATTAGCATATATCTATCTATAATTAGCATACATGCATTAGAGCGTATGTGGCTCCTGGCTTTGCTTTTCCTTACCACAGTTCCTTCTACAAAAGAAACAGTTCGGGGGTTTTTTATGTCGGGCAAAAAACAAAACCAAAACAAAACAAACAAACAAAAAAAAAAAAAAAAAAAAAAAAAAAAAAAAAAAAAAAAAAAAAAAAAAAAAAAAAAAAAAAAAAAAAAAAAAAAAAAAAAAAAAAAAAAAAAAAAAAAAAAAAACACCACACCAATTTAAACTAGCTAAAACATCTTTGTTATCTTTGTTTCTTCCATCCTTATGTAGAAAACAGCTGAACAGTTTAAAACTAACTTAAAAAATTATATCTGAGACTTACATGCCAAACTTCAGCCAAAAATACTTCTTGCAGCCAAATGATCAAACCCCTCTGATAGAGCATTTATAATGGAATTGCTGATGCAACCTTTATTACAAGGATATGAATAGCTGTAATGAAGGCTTCAGCTGATGTTCTGGCAAACCTACTGCTAAAAATTATTCTGAATTTATCTGGCATTCAGAAAATGCTTGAAGTGGCCAAAATGTTTACCCCGTCATTATCATTTTGACAATATCTCTTTCATCCCAGAGGAAGTGGGTGATGAACAAACTGAAGCGGCTGCGAGGCACGTGCGTGTTGAGCATCTGTTCCTCCTGCTCTTGGCAGCACTGCTGGATTGGAGACGAGCAGGGCCAAGGGCTCAGCCACCAACTTGCCGCAGTTGTGTGGAATCAGACATTAGTGCCTATTGTGTCATTAAAGTCTATTAGTGAACTGCATTATGCTTTCCCTAATCATTTGATTTTGGTTTGTAATCCAGAAATGTCTGTGTTGAGCAAGTGTTCCATTCAGAGTGGGAGTATTTTGGAACTTTCTTTTTCTTCCAGTATAATTTCAGATGATAAAATAATCCGGTTCCTGAATTTCTGATGGTTTGGCTACTTGTGAGATTGCATTGATTAATCAAGTTTGGGTGCTAAACTGATTGTGTTAAACTCTTGTTCAGGGAGTTACCAAGTGAATTGAACCTGTCCTGTATTGACTTCTCTTAAGCTGAGAAGGGCCTGACATCCTAAGTCAATATAAACCAAATTTAAAATTATTTAAATGGGTGCACAGAAGTGTTTGCACTAGTATAATGAACTAACTTCTAAAACACAGTTTAGATGAGTTCAGTATGATGCAGCTCTGACTTCTGGCTGCATTTTTGAGGATTTCAGTGCTGAGGGCAGTAAACTTATAATGTCTGTGCAGAAAAGTTTCCACGCAACATTTCTTGAAAGATAAGTATTTTTTAAGAAACGGGAGTTTTCCCTCATAGAGTTTTCATACAACAAATGCTGCAATTTCTACTGGAACACTTCAGAAGTGCCAAAAGAAAAAAGAGGCATAGCATTGCCTTGAAAGAATTTTAAAATTAAATAAGTGTTTTTGTTAAATGTAACTGCAGATGCTGGTTTGTGTCACTAATCACTGAGAAATGTAATTCTATAAAATTTACGAATTCTTCATCTCTCCCTTTTTTCTTTCAAAAATCTGGAAAATGAAGTTGAGAATGAATGAAAAAATTACCACTTTGGTTGGAAGGCTTTAAATTGGATTTGATCTGAGGAGCTTTGCTCCCAATTAAATGTGCTGATATGCTGGTTTTAACAAAACTTCTGCCTCAGTGCAGCTGGGACACCCACCCAGGAGGAGGGAGGCTCGTGTTTATTTTGTACTTGTCATCAGATTCTAAGCAGAAGATGGGTGGTTTTTACACCAAACCATTCTGAATGAGATGGATGAATATTCCAAGTTTGTCTTGTACAATCCTGTACTGAAGGAGAAATCTTGGTACATCTTCACACATTCAAGAGTTAAAAGAGTCTGATGTCTCAATCACTCAGAAAACTTTTCATGAGAGACTGGAAAGTTTGGCTCTAGAAATGAGGAATAAAAGTATATTCTGAAATGAGGGAAGTTGCTCTGGAATGTGATTCCTCTTCATTGTATCCCATCAGCAAGACCTAGTTAGCCCTGGTGTTTTATTCAGTTGTTCACTGCATTCCTTCAACACCAATTCCTTGATTTTCCAGGTTACTACTGCTGCTTTTGTTCTTCTTACCTTCCCAAGCATTTGGATGCCTTTGCTCTGAGCTTATGACTATTGATGAGAAAACTGGAAATTACGAGGTGCATTGTGTAACCCTGATCTCTTCTTCGTGCACTGCTTAGGGAATGAGTCTCTTGGACTGAACAGCAATAAACCCCCCAAATTGGCTCTTACTAATGCTGCTTGGCACAGTTACAGCTCAGTGCAAGTTTAACTGCTTTAAGTCCTTTCTCAGTGTGAGATTTAATTTTGTAGGTATCTGGCTGTGCTTGGTGTCAGCACACATAAACCAGCTTGTCAGCAGTGGGTCATACTCTGAGATGGGAAAACAGCCCATGGGAGGGAGAAGCAAAGCAGTTCAGAGCATCCTGTCCGCTGCAGGACTCGGTGCGACACTGTCTTCAGGTCAGGGTTGAGCTCCTGTGTTATGGAGGTTGAGCTACAGGATATCTTATCATTCGAAATAAAGAAGCTGAGGAGAGGCCATTCTAAACATTTGTCAGATTAGTAAACTGCCTAAATTTCACAGGATTCATCAGAACACCTCAATCCAGTCCACTGAGCCACCTAAAAAAGCATTTTCACCCTTTTGAGGGAGACCTCCTCTGCAGAAACATCTAAAAACGGTCTCCAAATACTTCACAGACTTGCAGCATTCAGTCCTTTCCAGGTCAGGTGTTAACCTTGTTAACAAACAAAAGCAGTGCTCAGTCATGTCAAGAAAAAAAAAATGAAACAAAACAGATTATGAATTTGAATCAGATTGAAAAAAAATCTGAAAATAAATTTCAATCATTGTTTTAGAAGTGTTTCACTTTCTTAAATTTGGAGAAAAATCCTATACTGACTAAGCAAAGCTTTAGTTGACCAGAGAAAACACTGAGATTTTTTTTTCCCATGAGAAAATATAAAAGTTTTGCCTCAACTGACCTGAAGTGATCTTTTTAATGGCAAAGGGTGCACTTACACGAGTCAGGCTGTCACTCAGCTCCACTGACCAAGATCACAAGTTCTGACAATTTGTGGGTCAACTCTGCTCTTCTCTTTTGTAGTTAATACACATTGACAGCAGGCACACTTAGGCACAGTGCTAATTGGGTGTCTTGTGAAGACTTAATGACATTGTTTAATTAGAAATATGTTTTAATACATTGTTTCTGGTATGTCCATCTTGATTCTGTCTCCTTTGAACTAAATCTTTTGCATTTGTGAAAAATCTTTTACAAAACTCCCTTTCACCTGATTTTGTGTGTCTCACCAAACCAGCAGCACTTCTTTTTGCAGAAGTTTTTTGCCTTGCCAATTGATTCCCTTAAAAAAAGTTGTAAAAATTATTGGAATTGAATTAATTTTTCAAAAACCTTAGTGAAAATACTTTGAAAGGATGAAATAAATATTCCCCTAATATACCTCTGTCCTATGAGTCACTGCAGGGGAATTAGCCAGGTGTAATTTAGGGCAAAATGGAGCCCTCAGTGAGCAGGTGAACTTAAGCCTGAGTTTAGAAATGATAGATGCATTCAGCAGCAATAGCTGTAGCTCCTTATATCATCTGAAATGTGTTTTAGTCACATAAAGTATTTAATTTAAATGGTTCTAGTTCAGGTGAAAGGCAGAAACAGGGAGGATGGCCTCAAATATTAACAGTTTCATTCCTCTTTAAGCTGCCAGTCATTAGCTAACTTCTCCCTTGTTAATAGTAATGCTTGCTGGAGTCTGTTTGAATAATGGCTTTTCCCCACCAGCAGGCAGGCCAGTGGGCAATTGTAATTTAAAAAGCAGGTTAGTAAAATCATATTTAGGGAGCAATAAAAACAGTTTAAACAGAGCTTAAGCTGTCTTGAGATACTCTATTAGGCATAGGATGTTGACAGACAGGAGCGGAACTTGATCTCCACTACCTGCCTGAAGCTTTGAGGTTGTAGACTTCATAAAAATAATGTTTAATATCTGATTTATCTACAGAGCTGTGGCAAGACAAAGAAATAAGAATGTAATAAATCGTTTTTCTTTTCTTTTTATCAGCATCCTTTTGCTGAAAGGTAGATTGCCAGCATGCCAACTGAGAGAAGGTAGGAGAGGCACAGCCAGTGATACAAAGTATGATTGTTATGTAAGCGAAATTGGGATTTATTTACATATGCAGTATAGTTGCAGAGGCAATCTGTTCTTCCAGGAATTCCCCACCAAAGTCATTGCCTGCCTGCCTGCCTGCCAGGGAAAGAGTGTGTCAGAAACTGATTGTAATTAGAGAGCCAAATCCAGAGCCCTGCTGCTGACTCCCTTACATGTGCCCTTTCCCCTGGCCCTGGTGAACACAACCTCACATGTTCATCCTCAAAAGGTGGAATCCCACCAGGATAATGGGAGCTTCAGCCTGTTTGTTGGAAGAACAAGGTTTCTGGGGAATTGGGATGGAGTAAGGCAGACCAGAGAATAAGAATAGATTAAAGCTTTAGTGAATCAAACCCAGTTGTGCTGTGTAACATCTGGGTTTAGATGTGCCTGAGATGTCAACTGGCTTTGTTTTCTTTGCACAGTCTTTCATGCAAATGTAAATGTGTCATCACTCTTTGAGGGACTGGATCCGTGTTTTGCTGGCTTATGCACCTTGGTGAAGTAAAATGTGTAACCTGAGGCAAGACAGTTCTTTAATTGTTTGGGGTTTTGGTTCTCATTATGAATTTTGCATTAATTCAGTGCTAGAGGATCTGTTACAGGAGGTGGAAATTCTCCTAAAACATGGCAACTTGGTCATGGTAGCAATTAATATCTGAAACTGCTACTGTAGAGCCCAGAAAAAAAACTTGCTTTTTTTTCCTGTAAAACTATTATAGTAACAAAGACCATCAGCAGTACTCTGTGAGCCCAGTAAAATGGAAAAAATCTGTGTATTATAAGGACATCTTAAATTACTAAGGCTGGTTGGCATTCTTTCCAAAACAAGTGAAGATTGATCTTTGGACACAAGCTGTGAGCTGTTTAAAATTGCCTCTGCTAAATATATGCTAATTGGCATATGAATGAGATTTTGTTAATCTTCTGCTTAAATAAGTAGGTAGAGAAAAGCTGGGAACGAGTCCTCATTTCTCTGTTCAAAGAAAAAAGACTTGCTATCATAATAATTTATATTAGCAAATATAATGCAAATATGTGTTTGTAGATATAGCAAACAATTAGCAACTATTTCTTGGGAACAATCTGCCAAAATATGCATTTCTGCTTTACTCAAGTACTTGGGAGGATTAAAATTGACAGAAAATCACCTTAATTGTACGGTTAGAGGTGTTGAATGCATTTCTGGGTTCTCCTGGTTTCTTCAGTCATATGGGAAAATTTTCCAAGAAACCCTGTGCTGAGTTAGATGAGCTGCTTTGATGTCCTAATGCACCACAAAATTCAAGTAATGGAATTAAATTTGTGGTCCAGTAAGGCCTTCCATCTGCTTTTTTGCCTCAATTCAGTAACACATTAAACTGCCACAATTTTAAGAATAAGTGATTGCATTTTTAACGTCTTAATGGTACTTCACACTGAGGACAAATCTTTGTGTCTTTAATGTGTGATCCCTGTAACAGGGTTGTATTTATTAAATTTGCGAAGGAAAGTGATATAATGTCTCACAATAAACTGCATGTGATAAAAGCAGAATTTCAGAGGGGGGGCGGGGGGTGCACATGGTTTTATGTGTGTAACATGAAGTGTAACGAGCTGAGCCTTTGATTTGCCGGGAAACAAGTGGCTGAGTTCCTGGAGGAGTTTGAGCCTGGCTGATTCCTTTCCCTTTGGGACACTGGTTTGCATTGACTGGTGGTGGCCAACAAACCTGTTCTTCTCAAAGCCAGTTCTGATCGCTGCTTGTGGGCTCAGCAGTGAGAGGTGTTATCAAAGGGGTAAGTCAGGTAAGGCAAATTCGACAATATTTCATTAAGAATCAGTGACCTGAGAATTATGATTTGGTATTACAAGGCAAGTCTGCTTTTCTTCATGGTAAATGCAACTTAGCTGCTGGGATAGGGAAACGGGTACTACCTTATACTCCTTATACATTTTTTAGCACACCTAAGGCAGAGTTCATTAATCATGTCACAAATCACCTTTGTGTAACTTCAAAGGCAGCATGTGTTATAAAAAAATGTTTTAATACATGAACATAATGCTCGGTCTTAATAATACTATGCTTATCAAAAGAGAAAAAAAAATTAGATTGCATATGGATCTATGTATTTACAAGGGTAAGCATCAAACCCACTCATTCCCTCATGACAAATGCTTCTCTCAAAATAAATTTTTTTCCTCTCCAGAACAGACAAAACCGAGCAATGGCTCATTAAGTGCACAGCACACATCATTAGGTGATGCAGGTAGCCCTTCCTGCCAAGCATGGATAATACTCAGACCCCTCACCTTGGCCTTCACTGCTGCCAAGGGTAACAACTTTGCCAAGTAGGGCATTGAGCCCAGGGCAGTAAAACCTCTGTGCTTTTATTTATTTCTAGTCTATATGAAATAACACACAACTCATTTTCACTCCAACAGAATTACAGTCTCTGCTTACACCACCCTGTGCCGTTATCTCTCTGGTAGAGGAGTTTGTGCCCTAGAGAAAAACCTTCATTTGATAATATATATTTCCTGTCAGAGTTTCCCCCCTGCAGGGCAAGTGAAGTGCTAAGACTCAAATCACAGGGGGAATTGGCACAGGGGTGTTGAACCTTTCTCTGCTTTCCCAGTGTGGGAAAAACAGAGCAGCACCTTTCAGGTGTGACAGAACATACATCCATCATAGTATCCCAAGTTTTTCTTACTGTATAGGCTTAATCTTAGGGAAAAAATAATTTCAATTCTGCCTTACTGTAACTTGCAGTTGTTGGGAAAATAGAAGCTACTCACTGAGCAAGAGTAGGGAAAAGTGGTTCACAGCAAATTCCTCTGCGTAATGATAGAACATATTTGAAAAAGTCAACAGAAATCTAATGGGGATGAAACCAGAAAACAGTATAAACAGTACAGGTCAAAAGGCATTTGCAGAAAACAAGAGTAGCTGGATATGAAGCCATCAGAAAGAATGTCACCCCTGTGAGCCAGCTGTGCTTCCCAGATTGAACTGCACTCACTTGAAACAAACTTTACAAACAAAAATTGCAACATAATGGAAACAACCAACCAGAAAATGTTCAAGAAGTAGAAGGATAAATCTTTTCCCTTGGAAAAGTAGCTAATGAAGTCAGATATCATGACAAACATCTTGCAGAACGTGGTTCAAAAGGATAATTTGAGAGAAAGAACGCTCTATTTTTTAGTGGTATAAGGAAGTAAAAAAAATAGTGTCTAAAAAAGTAGTTTTCTTGGTTTCTATTAAAAATGTTCCTGCAGCAGGCATGAGAATTGAGGAAATAATAGAAGCAACAGTTTTGCATTTGTGTCCACATAGAACGAGGTCTTTCAACGGTTATGTCAGGGACTGCTCCTCAAAGCAGCTTTGAGTTAGCACCACTACACTGACAAGCGCTTTTTTGCTCTGTTTTCTTCAGGAAGTAGAGGGGTTTAGACTCAGTTCAGTCAAAGAAATACATCCCATCCTATCTGGAAGTGTGGAATTATACCTAAGATATGTATGTATGTATGTATGTATTTTATTGCCCATCTGCTTATGCTCTGCTCTTGCACTGCGAGAACAGCTCATGTCTGGAGGCACGTTCTCCAAGCAATTAATTATGCCCCATATTTATGTAATTGTACTGTGCTGCTTGTAATTGAGCCCCATATATTTGGCGAGGGGCTGCTCTGTATACCTTTCACTCCCACCGCTGAGCTGGGTAACAAATTGGTGCAGCTCCTTGGAAACCCAGGGAAAGAAATGTGCCTGGCTAATGGGTTCCATGATGTATGGGAGCAGCCCTGGGCTGGGCTGGCTGCTGAGTGGCTGGGCTGCACAGACCTGCTGATAAATGAGCAGCGTTCCCAGGAATGAGGGCAGGCAGGAGATGCTAAATAAGTACTAATAGGCTACAGAAAGTATTACACTCTGCAGTGAGGGCTCTTTTCCGTAATTCCAGCTAGCAAACTCTATTAGTCATGCTAATGTGATACAGTATTTGTGGCTGCCTTGACAGTGTCCACTTAAATATTCAGGAAGCTGCTGCTTCCACATGTTGTGTCCAAGTGCCTCGTGCTGGATTAGCTCTACTCAATTTAGCACTGTGTTGTCGAGCGCAGTTAAAACAAATGGCGTGGGCTCCTTCATCACCAGGTGACCTGCACTCATTATACAGAGACTGGCACTTAGAAGCAGCTCTTCCATGAGACTGTCCCAGTTGGTGAGTGGCTGAGGTAAGAAGCCACATCCCGGCAGCAGCTGCATTTCGGATCTGCCGAGGCACCTTCGGCATCTTGTGCTCAACCGGTTTAAACAAACACACCCACCCACCTGCATCTGGACACCAGAAACTGCCATTTTTCTTTCCGGTGATGAGGCTGCAGGGCTGCTGTCACTTGTTTATATGGCAAACACGGGATCAATAAACTCCCAGGAATTCAGAGCTCACACGACGCTGCGCTTCCCAGGGAGGATTAGCTGAAATGAAATGTCTGACAGCTCTGTGGCAGCTTTCACATTACAAGCCGGAATTGTTTCTTCCCCTTTACAGTCTCTGATGGAAATGAGAGATGTTAAACTGCCAGTCACTTAAATCTTGGCCATTCCTTAAGCAAGAAATCTTGTATCCAGTCAGAAATGTTGCCTGCCTGGAATATCCCAGACCATTAGCAGTTACTGAGGGACACATCAGCCGTTACTGTTTAGCTTGAAGATCAAATCTGTTCGTTAGTCCTGCCATCTTTCCCCCAACACCTGACAGTGTATAGCATTTCTTAAGCTAGAATCTGCTCGGGTTTCACCATGTGGGCTAGTATGAAAGGGCTAGAAGCTTCTAGAAATGTTTTGTTCCTCTTTGCAGTCTGAATCTTCTTGGTGAGGATTCTCTTTGTTCAGTGCACTACATCGCTGGATACAGTTTTTACTGCTCCAGCTCTTACATGTTCAGAGCAGATGTTACAGGGAATGCAGGGGAAAAGGAGGCTTTCCTAGAAGCCACGAGACAGTATAAACACTAAATTTAGCATCAGGTCTTCCTTCTTTCTTTTCAAAACTGATGAAAATCTAAAAGTAATAAACTGCAGGTGCATATAATGGTTTTAATGATATTTTGTTGCATCACATGGATGACTTTATGATCAAAAGTTACATTTCTAGGCCATAGCTGACTCTTTTCCATTCATGGAATGATATTCCCATGTTGCACAGTCAGTGGCCTTGCTCTACCAACACAGTGTGTTTTCCTACCAGTTGTTGGCTGGGAGTACTGTGTGCTTTGGCAGGAATAGGGGCCCTCCAGAATTTGAAATGGAACAGTGAGCGTGAAACTGCACGTAACTTCCTCCCACAGTGGGAATGACCCTTCCTTCCTCCAGATGTGCTTGTACAAATACTGACTTGAAGTATATTATTCCCTTTTAGTGTCACGAATTCCACTTTAAGCTTAGTTCTTGCTAGTTGAGGTAACTGGAAGGAGCCATCATAGTAAGATGGAATCCTCCTCTCTTTTTTTGATGCAGATAATATCTCTCACAGAGCCGTGTCTTAAACACACTGAACTTTGCTTTTAGGCAGGAGGATTTATTTTACTCATTTGGAATTGGAAGCTGGTAGGTGGTAGACAGCCCTATCTTTTTCTACAGATCTCTGCTGATGCTATTTTTAAAAACAAAATGAATGAAGGTCCCTTAGGAGATGCAGAGTAAGACAACAAACATTTACTACGTCTTTGCCTTTTTTATTTAATAACTGCTGATCTTAAAGTCTGTCACATTGTGTTGATTTTGACTTGTAAGATTCCACGGTGTCTTGCCTGTTGCTGCTCTGCTTCAACAATGTGTGGAAGTTGTGTTATAGCATCAGGACACAACTATATGTCATAAACATTGTTCACATAGTTGAGGGCTTTAACCCTAGAAGGGGGACCTTTTTTGTGGTCTCACTTCGAGTATCTTCCACCTCTGCAGAGGCTTTTCGGTGTCTTGGTCCCTGGGATACTTAAACTCCAGGCAATGTTAGAAGAGAACTGGATGTTTGTTCCCTTTGGTTTGTCCATAAATCTGTAGTATTTGGGTGTCACATTTTATCACAGAATGGTTTGGGTTGGAAGGCACCTTTGAGGTCATCTAGTCCTACCCCCCTGCAAGGAGCAGGGACACCCTCAGCTGCATCAGAACCCCGTCCAACCTGGCCTGGAGTGTTTCCAGGGGTGGGTCTCTACAGCCTCTCTTGTAGGGACGTACATTCTGCTCCAACAAAAGCAGTTTCAGGGTGGGAGCAGCAAATTCCATCTGCCTTCACAGGATCTAAATGAAAGGGGAAAGAAACGGAGGGAGAAACTTCCTGTATCCAGGTAAAGGGAGGGATAACAGGATTCCCTCGCTGCAGCCTGGGCTGACTCTTTCAAAGTGCCTCTGCTTTGTGTTTGGGTCACAACATGTCTGTCTGAAACAAAGTGGACCACTGTCAATCAAAACTGAAAAGGATAACGGGAAAGTGCTGTATTTTCAAAGGTGAAAAGGACATAAAAATACACTAAAAACTCTTAAAATTTTGTCTAGTTTGAGGGGAATTCCATCTTCTCATATGTAGGAATCATTTCAGCTTGTCAGTTTGAAAGTAATGATAATACTGATACAAAGATAAACTTATTTCTGAAGAACTCCCAAGCTTTCTCTTTCTCTTTCCTTTTTTTTTTTTTTTTTTTTTTTAAGGACTTCCTGCATATTTTAGCAGTGAATAAATCTTAAATTAATTCTATAATAGATGATGGAAAAGCACTTTAGAACACGAAAGAAAATCAATGGCACCATAATTTATTAGGAAAATTAAATTATGTGCATTTTATCCAGTTTTGGTGAAGTTTCCCGTTAATGTGGTTTCTGTGTTTATCCAGGAGATACCATTAATCTGACAAAAATATTTTTTCTGGAAATTAGTCTGTCACTTCTTTTTTTTTTTTTTTTCCTCTCTTTTATGTTTATTTCATGTCCTGCTTTCCAAACATCTCCAGACTTTCAGCCTGCTAACTTGTATATCTGTGGGCAATTCATTTGGCCTCTTTTTCAGTGCTCTCCATCTGCTGAGGGGGGACAGTGCTTCCCAATCTCCCTGGGGTTGAATTTAAATGGACTTATGTTTATAAAATCCTTTCAATGCCTCCTGTCCAAAATTCTCAAAGGAAAATCATCACACAAAGAGCTGTGGATACTAACTACACTTTGAAGAAATCATGAGCAGCCTCTTTTTTGTCTCCCCTGTTTACTTTGTTTTTCTGAAATGTTGATACATAGAAAAGTCAAACCAGGAAAAATAGGGGAAAAAAGCTTTTACTCCTACTGGACAGATTTTTTGCTGTTGAATTAAAACTTCAAAGATAAAATGAGAATGAAAACTTACATGCTGTAGCTGTTTGACCTTTTATCTTTGAGTTCTTGAAATAATTCCTGGAGTCGAGACGTTTCCTACATAGTTGTGACTTTAGCCAAGTGTCACATGAAAGGACAGGCTGTTCCCATAACATTGGGATCTCTACATTAATCGAAGCCTTTACCTCAGTTGAAAGGAACACCTGAACACCCCGTGGCCATGTTATTCTGTAATTATCCATTGTAGGCAACTCACCCTTGCTTTGATAAATAAAAGTGCATAGGGGATATGTGCTTCCCTGCAGGGGATCAAATAGAGCGAAGATTTATAGATCACAAAGGCCACTTTCACAGTGTAAATCCAATATTAAAAGATCCTCTGATAATCTCAGTCTATTAATATCACAGAAGGTTTATGCTAATTAATGGTGAGCACTTGCAGAGGAGGGTTGAGTACTGTTGTACTGATTCTGAGTGACAGCTTCCCAGTTATACAGGGCCAGAAAACAGAGAAAACCAGTCTGTCTGTCCTTCTGTGACAGGCAAGTCACTCCCGAATTCCAAACCTTTTCCTTTTGTTCTTGAGCTTGAGCTCCTTGGCGTCATTGCTAATTTTTGTCTCTGTTTTCTGTGCTTTGGCTCCCGCATTTTCAGTGAGTGTTGTGTCTGTCACCTGACTTTGTGTGATGTCCTCAGGTGTGAAACACCTGCTCTGTGTACCAGGTGGTCACCCATAAATTTCTGTTTCCTCTTGAATACACTTTTACAATAAACTCTCCAGCAGCGATGCACTTGAGCCATGAGTCTGTAATGTGCATAAATATGTTTTCCTGCCAGGGAATGTTTTTCTGCATGCTGCAGTTCTAGTATTAAGTTCCATCTTTAGTGGTTATTTTTTTGCAAAAATTGCCTTTACACAATATCAGGTTTTGCTACCCTTGTTTGCACAAAAGCCCTGTAACATTATTAATAATGACTTTAATCTACAATTTAAAAAATCTGCTTTTCTGCACCGTGCTGTTCATCATGTTCTTTTCCATTGTCTCTGGGAAGTTTATAGCTGTGCCTTGCAGTTTGCCAAACTACTCTCAGTCCTTGAAGATGTGGTGAGCCACCTTATATGTGGGCTTTCTAATGCAGTGAAGCCAACAGATTGAATTTGTCTTGCTGTTACTCTTGTAGGAATAACAATAATTAGCCATTTTTCCTTTCATTAACTTTGTGATGTTGATAGATAGGCTGCTTGTAGAAAGGCACAGACTAAATCTTGGAATTCCGCCTTCTAAAAGAACATCCTCCCTGGGAAGAACTCTTCCAAAGGCCAAGGAAATACTTCAGCTTGAAGGTTTTTTGAGGTGGTTTCCTTGTGTTCTTGTCTTAAGAAACTGGTCTCTAATGAGCACATCTGATTTCAAGCTGCTTCAAGCTTGCACCGGGGAGAGAGAAATTTATAAGCTCTGGGTCAAGGTTTGAGGGGAATTTCCTTTTGTCTCCACAGAGTCTCGAGTGTGATGATTTCCTTGCACTCTTTAGGAAGGATGCCTGGTACAAACTAGCCCAGCTTCTAAAATAAGGGCTGCCCAAAGAGGCTGCATAAGGATTGAAAAGCTGGATTTCTCTTTGCCAGTCTTGCAGATGGAAATACTTTTTCTTGTTATTTCTTCTCTATGAAGTAGAGATTTTGAGGTGATGATAGTCTGGGATTTTATGTGAGCTTTTCCACAGAGCTTCCCTTTCCCTCTCAGCTGTACAACCTGTGGAGCGTAGGATGAGGCAGTAACAAGCAATGGGCAGTCAGTGTGTCCTCACTGATGTAATTCATTTAAACACCAAAATCTTAATTGCTTTATTGTGATGATCACTAAATAGTCTGAGGCCTTTGAAACATGGGAAAGCAGAATAAGTAGTTAGTTGATTACAGACTGAAACAATTATTTAATTTAGGTATGATAAAATAATTGAAAACCCAGGTTAGGTCTTATTAGCATGTATTTTGGTATGCCTAACTCTTTAAAATAATACAGTGTTCTTTCAGCAGTCCCCAGTTCCTCTGTGCTTCCCCTGGGTTCTCACAGCCCGTGTCTCATGTCCCAGCATGGCTCTAAATTCCACTTGAGTGGAAATGGTGCTGTTGACTTGCATTTTAGTATAAAACCAAATTTTATTGGCATCTGTCATGCTTTCCTTCTCCTCTCTGAGCTTTCCACTTTTTTCACTGAACTGATTTTGGTGAACTCCACTATCTACATGATGTACGACCCCAGCAATAAAGATTCATTTGGGAAAAAAATAGTTTATGTTACTTCACTGACAAAGGATACATTTGAAAATAAAATTGGTATGTAGGCCATTAGTTTTTATTTTTTTTTTTAAACTTCTTTTTTTTTTCTGTATCTTTTATTTTATCTCTTTCTTTCCCCAACAGAGACACGGTGAGCTTTTAAAAATTGTATCTGGGAGCAGAATAAGTTGTACAGGTTTGTTTTATGTTTGCTAGGGAAAAAGTTTATCAGACTGTTTTGTTGGTCTCTCTAGATTCATTTTGTGGAGAAAGGCTACCAAAATGTCAGTCAAAGCTTAAGGGAAAGCCTACAGCAATCCTGATGTATTAAAATAAAAAAAATAAAAAAAAGTAATGCTGATGAAAAGGCTTCGGACCTGTAAATCGTGGCTGTGCCAGGGTTCATTTGTGAGTGTTTACCAGTATTGTCAGTGCTGACATGGCTTCATGCAGGGGGATCTAAAGCAGCCACAGTTTGTGTGGCCAGACACACTTTCACCACAACAGATCAGAGTGGAACAGATGAGCTGTGGAACTGCAGTTCCCTACGTGCAGCCCTGTCGAGTGTGGCTCCTCTCTTCGGGCTGATGGTTGAGAAGTCTGTGATACAATTCATTTCTCTTGGATGACTGCTCCCACTTTCCCTTTGGAATGACAAGTGCCATAGTCTCAGGACTTTTCCTAAAATGTAATCTGAGTTGTAGGGAAGGTAAATACGTATGATGGATGTGCTCAGTGCACTGCTCTTGCAGCTTCTCTTTTCTTGTGCCGCTGGTTCATCAAGAGCTCATTATCTTGTGTTGCTCAGACATACAGTCAGTCCCTTGCCTAAGATAACTTAGGCTGCCACAGACAGCTCAGGGGGAATGGGGAATGCAGGCCATGCCTTCTGTAGCATAATAACGGGTTCATGTCCAATTCACGTTGTTGTGTTGTCCACCAGAAGGAACACGCTGGCTTGGCTGTGATGTGACTGTGATCTGTTGATTATTATCTTCTCCTCCAGTCAAAAAACAGAATCCCCCCATGTTTAGCTTTAGTTGAAGGGGTGTGAAAAATTGATGGCACCAGCAAAATCAAGTCTCTGGTAAAAATTGCTGGTTCTCAGCAAGGATTTGTCAGTGTTTTCTTTGTCACTAATCAAAAACTTTCCCAGATAATGAGAACTGTATTTTATGTTGTTTTTATTTTCCCATGGCACTTGCTAATTGTTTCCTTGTCAACTCAGCTAATAATTACCATGCCACTGTTTCTTACCAATAGTTGTACCAACCAATAGCAGACCATCATGAGTTTGTCTCCCTAAACTAATAAACAAAGGCAAAAAGAGTATTTTTCTTACTGGTTTTACCCGGGTTTTTTACTTACTGTTTATAAATACTGTTCTACAGTTTTTAAGTGGAGGAGCTTTACTTCTGATTTGGAATTGATTTCACTTCTTTCAGCTTCAAGGCTGACCAGGTTACACGTGTGTTAAGGCAGAGATTTATCTGAGGACACGTGAATAAGGATCTGCACAGTCAGGCCCCTAATTACCCAACTGATTGCCCTGCCAATTAGCTGTTCCCAAGCTTACATGGCCATTCTGTCTCTGGCCTGTCTGGGTTCCTACTGTTCCTTGCTTGCCTGCTCTTTTCTGCTGCAGTCCAGGCAAAGCCAGAAATCTTTGTTTGTGCCCCTTTACCCAGAGCTCTTGTTCATCATCCCCATCATCTTGTCCATCAGTTCTCTTCTTGCTGATGTGTTGACCATACTTTGAAATTAATTTCATTTCGATTACTGACCCAAAACCACTTTTACCTCCACATTCTTGGAAATTCCAGTTGATTAACAAAAAAATACATATCTGATTTCTAAAACCTTCTTTTTTTCTTGTAAAAACAAATGTGGGGTTGTGTGTTTAATTGCATTAAGTTACTTGAGATGGAAAAGCTTCCTTAATTTAGTAAATTACTCTGTGGATCACGATAAGGAGGGTTCTGCTCATGTTCTGCCTTTCTGATGGCATCAGCAATAAAAAGCACAGAGGACCGACCTATTTTAATCATTAAAATTGCAAAGGCATGTCAGAATGCTCGGGGAAAACAGGTCTTCTGAGTGGATGGCATATTTATGTAAGTGCTTTCAAAGTAAAAATGCTTTTTATGGTTGTATCATTAAAACAACAAAACATGAGGAATGCAGCAACAAGGTTCTCAATCTTAATTATAAATCAGCTCAATTACAGGTACAATGTAACCTGTATTTCTAGTTTTCTGCCTATAAAATTAAATTATCTCTGTTGATATAAAAGTATAGGACCCATCTGTCAGGTAGATGAGTTAAAAGCAGCAAGAACTTCTGATTTCTCCTCAGTTGTTTTGTATTTGTAGCTACATATATCTAAACAGTGAACCACCATAGAATTTTTATGATTTTAATTTAATTTCTCAGGCATTAACTTATTCACTTCTTTCAGAAGTGAATTACCCAACATTCCTGGCTGGGTTGTGGGCTGATTAATTATTAAACAAGTAGAACTAATGAAATGTACATATTTGTGAAGAGGTATAAGACATTTTGCAGTCCAGAGTCAGAGATTGTAACCCAAGTGCACGGGCTCAGGTCCTTTCCCTTCAGGAACAGGTCTCCAGTGCAGCAGAGAAGGGGGAGCATGTGTGGAGCAGTGTCCTCTCAAGCAGGCTGATATCTGGGTTACAAGGTCTTGGCCAGGAAGCAGAAAGAGACCAAAAATTAAAAAATGTGAGCTAAAAATCTATCAAAAATGTACAAGTGAGGAAAGAGCTGAAAAAAGTAGCTGAAAATTCAGGAGGAAAACGGAGCCAATTTTGCCTGTGAATGTCCTCTATAATGAATAGCTCGTTGTAAATTTAATATGTTGCCTGCAGTGGGCTATTTTAAGTGGATCTCTGTAGTTCATACATGTATTTATGATATTGAAAGCAGTGACAGAGCACTGGCGGGTGTAGGAGCCTGGGAATAAATCTGCCTGGAGCTCAGGCAGACACTGAACATCTGGAGTACCAGGAATCTCCTTGACGTGTTGCAGAGCTAAACACTCCAACATCACCCAGTTTAGAGGAGCCACTGCGAGAGATTTCAGCAGCTTGGTCTAAAACAGGATTTCAGAGGAAATAACCAAGTGAGGCAAGTTTAAACTCTGGGCTCATGTTTATTAGTGCTGTATCCAGACAATTTCCAGTGCTCAAGCAGCAGGATGGTAATGCATTGGCTGTCCTGTCTGTAATTAGTTGGGTGAACAGACAACTGGAATTAGCAAAAAAATCTATTTAGGGAAAAAGTCCTTTGTGCGTTCCAGTGATCCCGTGTTTGATTACAGAACAGTCTAATTAAGGTCCCATAGAAAAAATGGCTCTATCCTTTCAGCAGGGCTCTGGAACGCATTGGCAGCATCCCCATGCCAGTGGAAGTACCACATGTGCACTTGCTCACTGATTTTAGAAAATCAATTAATCTAATTAATGTGGATTAAATGTGATAGAATCAAACCAGCAATGAGCAGGCTCACAGAGAAGGTAACTTGTGTGAGACAAGGTGTGACTGTGTCTACAGGCAGGACCTGCAGTGTCCTCAGGGCCTGTCTGTACCTGTGGGGGACCTGGGCACAGTCTGCCACAATTCTTTTCTGTCTCGCTTGCCTAATTATCTTCCAGAGTCTTGGCACTGGGAAAGGGCAAGGACAGCGCTCACATATCCTGAAGTAAAGTCAGGTTGTGGCCAGAGCAAGCACAACATCTTGAAAGACTGAGAAAGTAGTTCCCAAGCAAAAGGGCTGGTGAGGCCTCTGTGCACGGCCGTCAGGGACCTGCCTTCCCTGTCACTTCTTGTTGTTCAAACCAGACAGTAGCTGGGAAAGTTACATTACTGTGGTGTGATATTTTATTTAGGTTTGTTTCCAAAGAGGAGAGAAGCTGTAATGATATCTCTGAGTAGCAGCAGATATAAAAATAAGTGGGTTTTTAACCTGCCTCTAATGGCTGAGTCTGTTCACTGGCCTCTCCCGTATCCATCCCCTCACGGGCACACAGAGCACCCGGGCACTGCTACTATCAAACAGTGTCACGTTCCAGCAAACATGAAGAGAATAATTTGTGCTGTTTCTGTGGGCTTCCAGTGAACTTAGACACACGATGCTATCCTCACACCAGACTTCAAATGAAGGCTGCTGCACTGCCTGTGCCCAGCACTTGGAAAACTTTTAGATGCAACGGGGTGTTTTTGCAGACTTCCAAAACATAGTCTGCAGAATCACCTACACGAAACCATCTGCTTGTGGGTACAGCTTAGTTCCACCATCACTACCTCAGAGAAGCAGTGTAAGCTGTGTAGAATTTATGAGGAGAAACGTTTTACCTTTACACTGTCACATAGAGAAGAGCCAAGAGATGGAAGCCCCATTTGGTGTGTAATTAACCCCTTCGACCTCTCCCCTGTCCTCTGTGCAGGGGATGAACAGTGATTAATTACTGCTTCCAAGACAGGTTTTGACATTGACATAACTAGATTCTTTTCTCACCTAATTCCTCCACATACTCTTGCGATAGTATTTGAAGTTGTTTCCTTGACACAAGTTGTTGTTATCCTTAATATTTAGTGTTGCTGTGGAGCTTTTTTGAGATTTTTCTTCATGGCTCTATTTTCAGAAGTCAGTCCCTGGAATAGCTGTGCTTTTGTGGTGAAATTCTCTATCTGGATTCATGACATAAAGCCTTCTCTCTTGTTTCTGCATATCCTTGATTACTTGTATAGCACCAAAGAGAATTTTGCATATTATCTAAATCCATTATTTTTTAAGGTTTAGAGAATTTTAATTATTTTTAAGTGAAAATTTTTCTTGGCTTTGTACCTAAAAAAAGAGGTTAAATCCTTTCTTGTAGTTAGCAGTTATTCTTAGAAAGAATTAATAATTGCTGTCTTATTTCAGCAGTCTCTCAGTTTGTTTATTGGTAAGTTGTGTTACTGTTTTCAGTACATGGATACAAAAGTGGGATCCTCTGCAGGCACTAAGCCAGGAGAGTGGAACAGAGGGGAGGTGAGTGGTGGATAAGTAGGTATCTACAGAAATGGTTTCTCCCCATTCCCACCCACTGTGCATTAACACACAAGGGGAGTATCCTCTCAGCAGTGTGTATTCACTGTCCAATGTTTCAGGATTCTTTCCTATGCAGAAATGAGGGATTCAGGGAGTCTAGAGGGCTTTCCCCAGGTGTCTGCAGGGCCTCGGTGGTGTCTCTGGTCAGAAGGTGTTTCTCTCCTGTGGCACAAATGCTCTGGTGGGACCTCCAGTAAAGCATCTCCTGAGGTCCCTTTTCCCAGTGTCACTCTTGCTCCCCCAGTGCCCGTGAAAGGTTTATAAAGTCTGTTATCCTTTCTTTGGCACTAATCCATGCCCTGAGATTTCTGTGGGGTGAGGAACAATGTGAGTAGCTCAGCTCTTTTGCTGCACTTCTGATACCTTCAGTTTGCATTAATAATTACATATGCTGTAGTTCTAAAAAGCTCGAGAAATATAATTAAAATCAAACAGAATACTTCCTGGGACAGAAAATTGGCAGTGGCACTTTCTGTTCCCTAGGATATGTCCAAAGCTATAAACATGAGCCCTTGTTGGTAGACAGATGGGAAGCTTCCTGTGTAGGACAGAGGAATGGCTGTTTACACCTTCATCTGACCAACAGGGACCGAAAGAGAAACGTTGTTAAGTGAGGACCTTCCATCAGCTTTTATCTTGTGTGTGGAAGATACAGTTTATCTGTCTCAGGGATAATTGGACGCCAGATGACAAAGTGAGCTAATTTAATAAAAAGGCTGAGGAATAAAGATTTGAGTCTGCAGCTATGCCTGATTCTGTTCTGTTCACAGTAAAAGTAATAACACCTTTCCTGTGACATGGCCATTTTAGCATCTATGTTCCAAATTACTTGATAGAAAAAGACATAAAGATTCTTCCTGCTTTGCAGCCATTTTGATCAGGAGATAAAAATGACCAAGTTGTAAACGTAGTAATATCTGGGTCATTGAATCAATTCAGCACCAATTTATGGCTGTGCAGGGAAATGAAAATGGAAAACAAATAGTCTTTAAGTCCTGTTAGCAGAAGATATCCATCACTCAGGCTCAGCTTTTCATTTTTAGGGATATGAATACCATAAGCACTGAACATGACTCTCAGCTCATAAATCAGGTTTGAAACAAAAATTTTTTGAGGTCTACAGGGAATGTTTACAGAACTGCTGTATAAACCAGCAATGCAGATGTGCATAAAGCAGAAGAAGATTAAATGTTGTACCTATAACCTTAGACTTCAGAGAGCTTTAGGAAGGATGTTATCATTTTCATGGGCTGACAAAGGCAGAAACACTGGGATCTCTGCCTCGTTCGTTCTTCGATTTGTAAAATGGTTGAGTGCTACTAGATTTCATCAAGGACCTGAAGTGCCAAGCTACCAAATTAATTGAGAAGCAGTGATGAGCATTTCAGCAGTTCCAGTATGAGTTCCAGTGTCCCCCTGAGCTACAGAGAAATTCAAGCTGATAGAAGCTCGATGGGTTGCAGTTACCGCCTCTTCGGTTGTTAAAGCAAAGAACATGTCAGATCAGCCACTGGTAGGATAACGTGTTGCCAAGACCGAGATATTTTGAGTTAACATTTACTTATATACAGTGCAGAAATGTCAGGCTTAAAGCATGTTACTGAGTTCCCGTATTAAGCTGGGATTTTGTTTGTTTATTGAGATATTGCTGCACAGGCCCTGTGCATGTTGTTCCCGCTGGAAAGGCGAAGCCAAGGTTTGTTGCTCTGTTTCCTTCTACTGGCTTTGGTTTGTCCATCTGTTCAGTGCCCCGCTGCTGCTCTACTCAACCAGCATCACCTTGGACTGGGACTGTGGCTGGAGATGTTCAGGGTGTCCCAGGAAAGGATGTTGGCAATTTCAGGAGCTTTGCTCTGTGAACTGTCACTGAAGCGAGTGCTGACCAGCACTCAGTGGCTCCGTGCCACTGGAGGGGTTGTCTTCAAGTGTCCTCAAAACAGTCAAGCTTAAAGAGTTCTGCTGAACTGTGGAGTTGATTTCTGCCTACTTGTGATTTCCTGGGGAACATGTAGTATTTTTTGCTCGTTTCTGATCCCACTTGTTGAGTAATGGCTTTAGCTCAAGCTGTCTTCATTCCTATAAATAACCTATTTTGGCTGTGGCAGAGGTGATTGCTGATCACGAACTGGGGCAGACGTGGTAATGCTGATCCATACACTGATGTGTCACTGTCTGTCTTGAGTGGGATTTCAGGGGGGAAAAAGTTTGTTTGCTCAATTGTTTTTACATCAACAAATAAAATAGTCCTCCGAAACATCAGGCACGTACAAAAGAACAGTATCTGATGATGTTATGCAAGAACAGCACAGCAGTTCGTGACTCATGGCTTCTTCTGAACTCGGCTGGAGGGCAGGGAGAGTGCAGGGAGTTCTTTTTCATCCTGTTGTACTTCTGTAGCATAAACAGAGTGCAGCTCTTGCTACCAGTCTATCATTGACTTGCACATATAGTCTTCTCGCAGTTTTGCCCATGGAATAAGAGTCTGATCAGCTGCACCCACCCATCACACCTCACTGCCAGAGCAGCAGTGCCTTGGTAAGACACCATCTAGCACAAAATTGGGGGTGTGGGCTGGAAGGTTCAGGGAAATCTAGTCCTGCTTTCTGTGGGATATTCTGAAGTTTGCATAAGTCTTTAGACCTTCAGTGCTTCCTGATTGTTTGGAGAGGGAAGAGGATTGCACAGCAGTCTTTTGAGAGCTAAACCCCCCTTTGCTGATTAAAGGCCAAAAGGACCCTTTCAGTGAGAAAAGGGGCAAGGAAGTGTGGGAGTCCTGCAGTCACTCACTGCCTGACGATTCTGCCTGGAACTGATGGAACATCACCTGGCTGTGCAAGTACCACACACAAAGAAGCCAAAGAAGCTGCAAGGCTGGAGCACCCTGCCTCTTGCTGCTTTTATGCTCTTCAGGGGTCACTGAGCCTGCAGTTGTAGGAAATTAATCAGCTGTAGTACCTGTAGGGCCTCAGGCTCCTACAGGGTAATTTCATTCCTGGGACCTCCCACGTAGCCTTCAGTTTGGATGCTTGGGGGCTCTGCTCTTCGCAGGACTAGCCATGGCCATGCATTCTATGGCTGCATGTTTGGGTTTCTCTTTGCTGCAACAAGACATTTTGTAGCATGAGGTTGGACACTTGAGTACTTCCCTTCATCTCCTGTTCCTGTGAGGTTTCTGTTTATGGAAACCCTGCAATCCTAAAGTGTTGTTCTTGGTTTGCAAAGGTGATATTCAGCCTAAATGCATAAAGGAAGTGGCTTGTAATGTAATGCCCAGTTGGTTTGGATTCTGGCCACTACTGACTTCTCCTAATTTTGTGATCATAACTCTCAGATTATCTGTAAATTACAAACGTTTGAATAACTGATCAAAAGGGTGTGTAAATTATACGTTTTTACAGGTAGAAGAAGGGAGGTAAATGTCTGCTTTTCCCCATTTCTGCTTGAAACTCCAGTTCCTCACTTACAACAGAGTCTGCTGCTCTGTCCCTGTGTGTTTGACCCCCTTTCTGCACCTCTGCCTCCAGCTCTGAGTTTGTGTGGGTTACCAAGCAATGATTCTCAAGGAGCAGGTTGAAGAAGGTGTTATCTGTGTGTTAAAATACCACCCAGTTCACAGTCTGTGAGTCTGTAACTGGTGTATCCCGAAGCAGATATGTTATTCTGCTTCAAGCCTAGTCCAGCAGAAACAAACTGTGTGTTATTTTATGGTCCAGATGCAATGCCCAAAGAATAGGGAACTCATGGATAACTCCCAGGTACCTCAGATGCCTTTTGATACTCAAATCATCCCTTAGCTTGTCTCAGGGGCAGGCAGGTGGGGTTTTTACTGGTCTCTGAGGAGTAGAAGAGAAATCCTGTCTTGCTGAAGCAGCACCTAGAGGAGCAGTGTTGGCATGTCATGGAAATCACTTCACTGTGATACATTAAAGAATGATGTGCTCAAGTCCTGTGCATGCAAACTATTAGTGCTTCTTCCCCCCACATAGCAAGCTGTTTATCTTTCAAAAGGCTGGAAACTCTTCATTTTACTTTCCAGAGATTTCCTTGTGGAACAAACAGTATAAATAACACCTGTAATATGAAGCTTTGGGGATAAAGAGAGATAATGTTTGTGCTTAATTTCTTTCCTCCTTCCCATCCATGTCATGTTCCACATTTGCATATGAAATTCATCTCCCACCCTTTCCCATGAGCCTTGTTCATGTCCTGCTGTGCCTTCCCACACAACTTGGCCAAGACTAAAAGACCTTTAAAGCTGTCATTGAAAATGTATTTTGGGAACTACATTTTAGACAGTATTTCTGTTTAAATGAGTTTTTCCTGATTCCCAAATGTTAGAGAAATACAAGACAGAGAATCTAGGAGAAGGGCAGACCCCGAAGCTGCCAAAGCGTGTCTTTTGCACTAGAAATAACCTTCTCTGGACTGAGCTGATGAACCTGAAGCTTTAAGCCGTGATGTGTGTATTTATGTAGGTTTGCACTCAATCCCAGGAAGCAGAGAAGGTAAGGAAGGAGTGCATTAGGACCACCATGTGTTGTCTATACACAGGAGTAAGAAGCAGCTGTTGCCACGATTTGTGAACCCTTGCTCTCTGCCCTATCTGAGAGCTCAGCTAGGATTACCTGGGACTTGGTGTTCTCACAAGGAATTCAGAGTAGGCTGTTGGAGTATCTTGCCTGCTATTATTTATAGTGAAGTTACACAAACAGCCTCAAGTGAGTGAAATGGGGGAGCATTTTTACTGAGCACTGCACAGATTTGGCAACTCGATGCTATATCCCTAAATGAAAGTGGGAAGCAGCTCTATGGGTGGTCTTCATAACTGCCCCAAAAGCCACTGCCGAAAGCCACAAATAGATCTTGTCTCATCCTTCTCAGCCCAGTGCTCTCCCCACTAGAACAGGCTGTAATTCAGGCATATTTTAACACTCCAGTAACAGTGATGCCAAACCCTGTGATTAGAACTCCTATTTTTTGTGATTGCTGCAGTATTTGACATTTTCCTTCAAGTGTCAGTTTTTGGAATTTTTTCAGAACAAGGAGTCTCAGCTTTCTTTAGAAACAAAAGTTTCAAACCCCTGTGGTTGCAGAAAATTGCTTGAAAATGGGACTCTGATTGTTTTATCAGTTTGTTTTGAAGAACAGAATGTTTGTATTCTTTCTTTTCATTTTTTTTAACAGCTGTCAATAATAATCACTAAATTAAGCATTGCTCAACTTTCTCAACTAATCCAAGACTATGTGGTCATTTGTTATGGCTGCACTGCAGGAAAAAAAAACCTATAAGGAAAGAAAGGACATATTTTTGGCATAGTTGTTGGATGCTCCTCTGTTAAATGGTAGGACTGCTGAGGCACATTTAGTTTGCATGCCAGTTGCAGTGAGACATTTCTGATGGTCCATCACAACCATCACACCATCTGCTTTTTCCAGGCTATTTATTCCATCCTTGTCTAACCTCTTTCTTCTTTAAAACCAAGCACATTTTCTGGAACCTGTTACCACTCAATAAATGATTTTCAAACACTTTCAGGAAAAATTAGTCTGGGCTGCACCTTGTCAAATATTCTGTTGCTGGAGCAGCTGTGGCTTCTGAGGGAAGAAAATCTTACTATCAGTTAGGGTCACAGTGTGGTGTGTCCACACTGGAAGTGCCTCTTGCCTTCTCCTCAGTTAGTCATCAGTTTGTACGGACCACTTAAGCTTTTGCCTGATTTTGAGTGTGTGTTATCATCATGATCTACATGGCAATACCCACAAGTAAAAATGAGGTTAATCCTTGACTATCATCTGGAATCAGCCCTTGAAGAATGAGGTACTCCTCCTTCATCCCACCTGTAACTGTGTTTAGGCAAGTTTTTAATTGTTTTCAGGAAGAGGTATGGATTTCCTAGCTGTAAAACCAGCCAGCTTTTCCAACCTTATGGAGCTCTTGCCTTCAGTGGTGGGTTCATTATACAGTGCCTTGTATCAGTTTTACATTTTCTGCTTTTAAACATCCTCCTTGATCTTGTGTTTTCAGAAGGCCTATAAAAATGCATGGCTTATGTGCACAGTCCTTTGTAGCCTGGAATCACAGCTTCCCTAAGATGTATCCTCTTTAATCAGGGCACGCTGATCTCCCCTCCCCGCTGCTCATTATGATTGTGTTGGGGTTGCAGTATAGTGAGCCTTGCACAAGCACAACACAGAGAGCAGCCCCAGAACTTGTTAATGGTCCTTCATATGGAAATGTCCTCGTTCCTTTAATCATTGAAATCGATCCTTTTACACTCTGCTGTCCCGTCTCCCCCCGAACTTTGTGTTTGTCTCTTACCGATGGCAAGAAACGAACAGAATGTTTTTGTAAGAAAGTGCACCGTGGATTTCCATAACAAAACTGCACAACTCTTTTCCTACCCCATTTCTTAAGCATTCTCAGAGGGTTTTGAAAGGAGAGGATTTTGAATCCTAAGATATCAACATGCTACTACCAACCTCACTGTGAGAAGTTTGCTTTTAGAAGCTCTGTGGCACAGAGACAGGAGGTTTTCATGGTCTTCTCCTCTCCTTCTTGGGCGATTAGCTCATTTAAATGCACAGAAAGTGCAAATAGTTTGAAGTTACGATTACTGGTTATATTTTACTTTGCTTTTACTAACAGCCAATTCCATCTGCTGCCATGCTCCTCTTCTGCCCCCAGGTTTCCTGGGCTCCTCTGTGTCCTCCTAGACGTGTTTGTTTTCTGCATTGTATAATATCACTCCATTTGTGTCCTGCCTGTTTTCCAGATGGCCATTAAATATATATTAAAAGCTTTTATTCTATGGCCAGTATAAACTCTTTAAACATACAGGGTTTATTACTTATTTCCACTGTGTTTTTTCCTGTTCTGGGCTAGAGCTGTGCATCTTGTCCGTGCTGCCAGGGATTTCTGAGTGTATTTTGTGGTGCTGACTGTAAAAACTGCAGCAGAGGAGAAGGAGAGACCATTCCCACTGTCTCCATGCACACCTGAAAGCCCTGGATTAGCAGGAGGATGTGCTGGGCAGGCTCAGGGCAGCTGCATGGCACTGTAGTGCTCCCAGGTCCATCCCCAGCTGCAGGATTGAAGGAGAGATGTGTGGCTCTGTCTCAAAAAAAAAAAAAAAATACCCAGCACAGTGCAGACCTCTGTTTGCTTCAGAAGTACCCCACACATAAAGCATAACCTTGCATCAATATGTGCATCCTTGCTCTCCCCCCCTCCTCTTGCTCTCTAATAGTTTTCCCTAAGATTCTTGAACAACAGAGCAGATGGAAACCTTATTTAAATTTAGAAACCGTGAATACCACATGCTGAGCTCAATGGAGCAATTCAAGTCAGTTTCCCTTAAATGAATATATTTTTTTTTAATGCTGGATTTCAGTTAGAATTTTTAAAATAGCATAAATGTGATATAAAGCATTTGAAGGTACCTGTGTTCCTTACCATGGAAGGCCTCACTTGGACACAAGTGTGAAAATGTGTCCTAAACAGACTAAACTTCACAGCCAGTCGCCCTAAAGGACATTAACACTCCATTATTTATTAGAGTCATTATAAAAGAAACTCCTGCACCGTCCCTAAAGAGAGAAAATCTGTCATGGTTCCCAGGAAAGAGAAGCAAGGATTATCCCTGAAAGCAGTCAAAGGAGAGAATAGTTTTTACCAACTTGTCAGTGGAGTTGCCATGGGCACCAGCCAGGAGCCGAGGTTTAAATGTCAGATTTCCCTTCCACTACTGTTTTTTCCTTTTCTTTTGCTTTATTTTCGCATTCATTCCATTATTCTTTCTTTTTTTCCTCTTCTTGTAAGAGTTTATATACCAGCTGTTTTCCCAACACCCAGTTTTACTTCTTTTTATGCCTATCCTTGGGCATCATGCCAGGCCCAGGTAAAGAAATATGTTTGGTTCTTCTTTTTCTTAAGTGAGAAAACGTGTTCTTGAATACTCTTTTGAAAGTCATTAGCATATTAATATTTATCCACCGAAGAATAAAAAATAGAGTGAGGGAGTTGAGGAAGAAACAGCAGTGGAGAGTGGGGAGCAGCTCCCTTCGATGTAGCACGCCTGGGAGACGTGGCACATTTCATTATTTGCTAAAATATTACACAGAGAGGGATGGGGGGAAGGAAAAGAGCAGAAGGGAAAAACTCACATCTGTGGTAATGTCTCTGCAGGGGAAGAAAAAGGCAAATCCTACCATTTGTGGAAGGTATTCATGTGTTGCCGACTGGCTAAACTGCACGTCAATTGAATTAATGTATCCGCTAAATCAAGATAAAAGCTCCGAAGCAGCAGTTTAGAAAACACTTTTTTCTTTTCTGTTCCTTTTTTTTTTATTCTTTTTTTTTTTTTTTCCTTAATTCCTCTAAGCCGGCACAGGACATCTGGGTCGGTTTTGTTTTGTATGCTGGGTTTTGTTTTGCCTTGTGTGTCTTCCCTGTCAAAACCCCCAAACAAGCCCAGCTGCCGTAAAAAAGAAACCCACAAATCCATTTGTGTTCTGCTTCCTCGTTAATAGCGTTAGCATGGCAATGAACACATCCCGGCTGCAAGTGAGCAGCTCGGGAGTGGGAGGGAAGTTCACACCTCCCTCGGAGCTATTGTTGCCTCCTGGCTGGCTGCGGGCTCTGCAGGGCCGCCGAGTGCAAGCACAGCCCTTGGCACAAGGCAAGGCAGGAGCTGCGAGAAGAAAACAGAACTTTTACGAGAACCAACCAATGCTGGCATTGACTGGGGGCCTGGAACCTCCATTTGGTCACTAGGTTTGTTCTGGAGAACAGAGATGGAATTGTAGCGCTAGCAAATGGTCAGATTTGGAGCCTGGCTTTAGTCTCAGAGTTTCATGGCTGTAGAGAATGGGATAAATTAGTTTTTGGGGGGTTTGGAACCCATTTCTGATCTGCCTTCCTATGATCCTGCCTTGCCTTTAAGGAGCTGAGCATGTTTCCATGTGAATTATTGACACATAATGATTGTAAGCGGTTGATATAACCAGTTACCTGATTTGGGTTTCCTCAGGGCCCAACTTGCAGGGGCCCAGAGCAATGTCTCGTATGCTGAGTGCTCCCACTTTGCCAGGTAGATCAGTCCTTGCCGTGCATTTTGGTGGCTGATTTATGCTTTACCCTGAAGAACCACAGCAGCCTTTGGGAGCACCAGGGAACACAAATGCCCTGCTGCCTCTCAGCTGGTTGCTGTAGCTGAAGGTTGAAACCTGTGAGGCAGCTCCTGGAATCACAATTAAAAGTTAGAAGCAGAAATGTCGTCTCCTTCCTCCAAAGCTTTAGCATGCAGCTATTATGGGGAGTTTACAAAAGTAGGAGTGGTATTTGGGGAACACATGGAAGTAGAATGGGGCAAGGAATAAAAGCCCACAAATTGCAAAAAGGGAAAATAAGGATTAGCATTAAGAAGTTCTTTCAGATAGCGCAGGTTAGTTAGTCACGGAAAAATACTGCCAAGGAAGCTGTGAAATCAAAAGTTTAAAGAAAGAAATAGGAGGCAGTGACAGGAATGTCTTGGGTGTAATTGCTGGAGAAAAGTGCTAAATATAACCTTCCTTCCGTGGGGCAGTGGGAAGGACTGGGGCCCTTGTAGCCCAAGTTTCCATGAAGATCCAATGTTTCAAAGAGCTGATGAGAAGTCTGACTTAACGACAGCAGTGGCCTTTCTACCTTTATTTAAAATCAGAAATTATTCATGACCCTGATTCATGAAACATCCACTCATCAGCAAGCCTAGGAAGTCATGTTAAAAACAACTCAGGAACATTCACTAATTTGTTGGGAAAACTTTATTTTAAGATCTCATACAAACATGCATCACCATAGTAATTTAAAATCTTGTCTGTAACATTATAGCAACCCCTTTCCTGACATCTCGGAAATGTCTTTCAGAGCAGATATTCTGGGTATGCTGGGGTAATTCTGGGTACTCAGTCTTTATCTCTTTACGGTTTTTTTTGTCAAAACATAGTGGGGAATGTGTTTCTTTCAGAAAAAAAAATTAATTTATCCTGCTCAGTAGGATAACTGAATGATTGATTCTGGTATTTTATTTGCAGTCTAAATCTAAAGTAATCTTCGTCCCCCAGTGCAATACAAATAGTCTTGCCTTTTAATACCTGTCCATTCAAAGCAATCAGTTTTCATGACTCACTAAATAATATCTTAACTTCATTTCTATTCAAATATAATCTCACTCAGAAATAAAAAATATAAAAATACAAATCCAAAGGAAATACAAAGAGCTTTTTTACCCAAGACTTCCTGTTTCTTTACACATCAGTTAAAATCAAACTCTGTGTCACTCACTGTTGCCATGCCAGTGCAATCCATGTGCATTCTGCTGAGGCACCAGCCTTGCCGTGGAGAGATTCCAGCTCTTCTAAGGGAGATACACAAAGAAGGGGAAGAGTAAGTGGTTGTGAGCACAACTTCTAAGATTCTGAAGGCAGAAACCTCATTCTGTCTGTAAATGAAGGTATATTCCTTAGACTCTGCATACATGATAAGTAATGGTGGTGGTTATATAAATTCAGGTGCACTGTTCTCATCTGTAGGAATAAAGTGTTGTTATTCTCTTTCCCTTCCTGCCCCACCTCTATCATCTTGGAAGGGGTTTGCTGTGGAGCAGATGGCAGTGCAGGTGGAGCCATACATTAGTTTAGCAACCCTGGCCTTCAGCCATGTGGCAGTGTAGAGCAGGAAATCAGATTACCAGGTGGAAAACTCAAGTTGATATGAACGCAGATTAATATTTCCAAGATGAAGCTTATTAGCAGCAGACAAAACCAAGAATTAATGTCCTGATCCAGCACTTAAACCTGAGTGGGGAAGTAATATCAAAACTAGGGATGTTCCCTGAAGCATCAGTGAAGGTGCATGTCTGGTACATGGGATTAATCTTAAACATTTGTTGTGCAAGGCCAGTTACATTAGAGGATGTGGAAAAATAACTGCTAAAATTGGCTTAAAATCGAAACCTGCAGCAACAAGTCACCTTTCCAGGGTGTTATGTTTCCAGTGGCTGTCATTCCCATTGTAGCAGCACTGGAAACCCCACATAATATTTGGGCTCTGCAAAATGTGATTCCTGAACAGATATAAAGCAGAGGGGTTAATTTACAGTGGAATTCTTCTCACTGGAGGTGACTCTCAGACATAGGAAATAGCTGATTCTGTTCAGTGTGAGCTGCTGCCCAAGTGCACATCAAAAATAGCACAGAATACAGGGTAGCAGTTCCACCACAGGAGCACTGTCTGCAGAGTTCCTTGCCTGGCTAACAAAACACCAATATCCAGAGAGAAGCAGAAATAAGGAGGAGAGGGAACAATTCCAACCCTGTGCTCAGCCAGGGAGGAGGCGAAGGGAAGGAGGGAAGGCTGTCAGCCTTAGGTGCTTACCAGCTCTGTGTGATCCAGGAGGTACACATAACTAATTCCTTGCTAATGACTGAAGGTGAGCTTCCAGAAAGCCGGGACCAGGAAAAAGGGAGCAGGCTAAGGCATTCCAGCACACTAATCAGAACAAACAGGAATTGTCCTAGGGCTCCATGCATCTTGGCATGCCCTTTCCACCACAGGTACATAAGCAAATGTTTGGGAAGCACAAATACAGGACAATTCCTTAAAATCATTTCAACCCTTCTCTAATGGCTGTTTCTAAATCTTGCTAAAATGGTTGTGGTTTCTTTGTGCTTAGTAACACTTGAGTGTTTCTATGGACTTCTCTGGAGTCCCACTTAAACTTTAGCATTTACAATGTCCTTACTGCTCATATGGAAGAATTTCTGGTTGGATGCAGAGCTCTTCATCCAAAAGGATTTATGCCATTAACTAACTGCGGAAATACAACGCAAAATATCGGTCTCTGTCTGAGAAGGAGAAACCACCTGAAAATGTAGCCCCAAACTCTCAGATAGGGTGTGTGTGTGTGAACAGCCAGGATTCTCAGTATTTTACATGTGCTTCATCACAATGGATTCAGAATTTATCATCTCTGCCTGTTGGAGAATGGTGTCATCATGCTTGAGTTAAAACCTTTGTGGCAACAGCTGCCCTTGCTATGATGCCAGTGTTACAGATATGAAAAGCAGAGAAATGAGAGTGAAGAAAAAAGATCTAAATTAATGGGGGAAGGGGGGTGAGTGGAACCACTGCAAGATTTGTCTTTCTGAAAACTGCCTGATTGCTTTTCAGTTCTATCCTCTTTTTTTTTTTTTTTTTTTCCTGTTGACAAGCAAAGCTTGGGAATAATAAGTGCTGCATGAATTAAATCCATCACACTTGACTGACTGGATACCATGTACTGGATCTTCAAACCAATTTGGTTCTATCAGTGTGCCTCTATTGATTTCAGTGCTTTGACAGAAAATTCCAGAGCGACAAATGAAGGGGGGGAGTCTTACAAACATGTTTTGTGATACCTAAGCTATAGCCAGTAGCTAATGCAATGCCAGAGTTCCTCTATCTAAGGTGCCAGTGAGCCTGGTTCTGTCCAGCTCGGTCAATAATGTTAAATATTGTCTCTGTTGATGCTGCACACTGTTCTTTTGTGTCTCCTTAAGAAAGGATTATTGACAGCAGAGCAGGAGGGTAGTTATTCTTGTCCACCTACACCGTGTCTGTTCCAGAGCATCACCAGCTCCCCCCCCAACTCCCAGTACAGCCGTGCTCTGTCAGACATCCTAGGCATGGACTCGGAGGAGGATGGAAATCTGTGCCACTGAAATGGAAATCTGCAGATATGTTGCACAGGTCTTCCACCAGTTGCTGTTTATGTCACTCTGTTTTTAATTCTCAGACAAGTACTAGCTTTGGAAAGTTCTAAAAAGCATTTTATTTTCTTTCCCTCTTCTCTTTTTTTTTTCTGACATTTGTCTGTTCCATTTTACTTTGCGTAAGAAAGATCAGATCCTGTCCCCAGCTGGACCTGGGAGAAGAACTGGGACCAAAATTCTGGCTTGTACAGGGAGTACTGGGGATTCCTGATGGAGCACTCAGGGGCTGATTGTTTTTTTCTGTTGAGATGCGTAATGAAGTAGGAAATGTTGAATATTCCATGCAGTGCACTGAGATTGCTCCTGGTAAGGAGGCTGGTAAGGGAGTGGGAGGGTTCAGCTGAAGTTTTGCCGTTTGCCTTGTGCCACCCTCAGGTGTGACACAGAACCTTTCTGCCTTGTCATGCATCTCTCCACATTATCAATCCTCTGGGGCAGGACTGTTTCTCCTGTGCTTGTCTAGGGCATGGAATAAAGCTTTCAGGAGGGATCTGCAGAAGGCACCGTAATTCCCGTCACCAGTGCTGAGAAGGGAGCTGTGTAGGAATGGCTGTGCCAGGCAGGTGCACTAGTGGAGCTCAGCACCTCCTGCATGCAGGCAGCATAATGAAGAGCTCTCATTCCATGCTGCACTCTCCTCTCAGGTCTCCAGACTTCCTTCTGATTTCTTCATTTGATTGCTTTATTCTGATTATGATCAAAGCTTAACATACAGTTCAATGATTTCTCTGTGCATAACTGAAATCCAGTCGGGTTCTTCCCTGTTAATGTCTGTCGCATATTTCACCTGAGTGTTTGTGATTATTTTGGATAAACTCTGCATTTTGTCAAGGGTAAATACATTGGAATGTGTGCAGCAGTCACTGTTTCCCAAAACATGTGACATTTTCTACAGATGGCTCTGTTAGGGAGAAATGTTAAGCCTTAAGATTTTCTCTCTCCTGAGGGAAAGAGAAGATTTAATATGTTTTTCTACTGTCCAAAGCACTACATAGCCTAAAAGATAGACAGCAATTATGAATTGTTCCTTTTAATAACATACTGAAGTAGGAGTTCCTTATTAACATAGGAGTCTGCTCTAAAACCTCATTTCTCTAGTATCAATTTACAGTAATTCCTCACCACTGAGTAGAAGAAGAGCATTACAGACCTCCCCAACAGGTACAGCTTAATTTAGCTGTGGTAGCTGTTCAGGAATGCACAGTGATGAAGTGTGTAAAGGAGTTAAAAGTCCCTTCCTTTTATATGATGCAGAAAATGTTTCATTGCCATTTCAGGGCTGTTGTTTGAGCTCCTTTACAACATGCCTGTGGCACAAGGGCAGGGTTGGGCTCCTTGGAGACAGTTTGTTTCCCCCTTAATAGTTACTGACACCATAAGTCAAAAGTGTCAAGTACTCTTAAGGATCAGACTTGATTCCCAAAACTCTTCTAGGGTAGCAGCTTCAGAACTCTGGGGTGGCTCTTGGAGATGGTGAGCTAATGAGACTGTGTCCAACAGGAATTCTTCCTCCTCTCTCAGACCTATCCCATCCAGTCAGTCAGATTCTCAGTCTGTCTGGAAAGCTCTCGGAAGGGTGGGATCTCTTTTTCAGCCCAGCTCTGCCAGACAGCCTAGACAGCTTGTGAGTAAAGGTTAAGAATTAGGAAAGCCAATAAAAGCTGTGGTAAAATGTGGAAAAGTTTAAAAATACTTTCCCACATGTTTTCTACTTTAAAATTGTCTGTGTACTTAGTTTTAGAATTTTGGGGTGTGCTTCAGTTGACAAAAATACTTTTTTCTTTTAAGCATTCCCTGAACTGAGACAAGTTCATTATTCCAGCCCAAGTAACAGTTGCCTTTTGTTTGAGGAGTTATGGCCCATGGTGTCATAACAGTCCTTAGACAGCTTGATACACACTAATGTAATATTTTCAGTATGAATCTCCTTTGATTTTAGTACTGTCTTTTAAAAAATAGGGATTTCTTCAGCCTCTACCAGCTATTGTGGTGGCTGCCTTAGGTTGGAGGCATTTACCTTCACTGAATTTAGGAAATGCCTCCACCTTCAAGAGCAAAGTGACAGAAAGGAGCTCTCAGCACCTCTGGTTCCGGTAAAGAGAACATGCAAATAGAAACAAAGACAGTGCCACTTACAGAGCAACTGTTCCTAAGACGTGAATAAAACTGTTTGAATTTCCAGCCATGTAAATATAACATATTCCTGTCATCTGCAGCATATTGGTAGGAAACCTTAAACAGCAGATGTTTCGTGGGACTTCTACACTGAAGTCCAATCTATATAGGAGACAGAACTTATAATGAGACATAATGTAGTTGTGAGACAAGACTCAGAGGCAATTTCCTGCAAGAGAGAGTGAGATTTAATCACTTTGGGTTACTTCTGCAGCTACTGCTGAGGCACCTTAGTTACTCTGTCAGAGAGGGAGATGCTTGTCAAGATTGTAAGCAAACGGAGTTGCAGCCAGCCATTTACTCACAGACAACAGATGATTCCCACAGACCATTTGTTTTATTTCGGTGCGTTTCGTCTTGTGCTTTGCTGTCTCTGTAAAATCCACGGCCTTTTATGTTAGGACAACAGGACATTAGCAATTATGGCTGGTAAAGTGCTCCACACACAAGCAAAGCCCCCTCCCTGCCAAGTTAGTCATCAGCTCGGTTCGGTTATTATCTCTATCAGTTCTAAAAGTTTTAATTCTAATGGCTTTAATTACCTCAGGGAAGTAATTTTGCCATTCTTGATTGATAAAAGTAGTTGTTCAGCTACTTGAAGTAGCCAGACTTGTAAATATTAGGCCCAATTAGCATTCTCGTTGTCGGCCTAAGCCAACACTGTGTGCAGCAGCGCGAAGGGAAAGCGATCCCTGGCAGGTGATCAGCCAGGTAATTACTCAGGTAATTCCTGGGCAGTCACTCCTAGTCCAAAGGCAGGGCATGGAGTGTGTAACCAGCAGCCCTCAGACCATCCTGCCAGTCTCCGTGCTGTGCAGTGGCTGCCGCTCCTCACCAACATTTATCCAGAATTCCCCATCCTGTTGAGATTATTTGCAGCCCGCAGGCCCCATCTGATTTCTGGGTTGATTGCACAGATTGTAACTCAGGGCAAATTTGGCAGAGGGAGGTAAGGCAAGGAGAGACAGATGGGGGAGAATGTCATTGACCCAATTGCCTTGTCTGAACTAGGTGGAAAATGATATCCTTGTCCCATCACTCTCCACATATCAAACAAATTTAGTATTCCTATATGAGGACTGTGGGATGATTTCCCCCACCCAGGGATGAGTGTTCCTGAGGCAAATGCCATTCTCTATAATCATTTGCAGCGAGCCTCCCTGTCACCACCTTTGATCTTCCTTCCCAGCACCTCCAACCGAGCATCTTCCCCAGCTCTAGAGGTAGGTAAGGGTTGTAAAATGGAGGTTTTGAAACACCACAGCTATAATCAAGAGCAAGACCATATTCCAGGTGATTAGCAACCTGCAGACCCCTTAGTCTTAGCCAGGGCCAGGACATAAAGGAGAATAAAAACTGGAAAAATGTTAGGTTTCCATGGCAGTGCATGGGGAACATCGTCACCAGGTTCAGTGCAGACCACGTGGGAAGAGGAAAATATGGCTATATTTGGGAAAATTGTGGCTAGAGAAAGGAGGGAGGGTGGGTGGCATGGAGACCCCATTTGCCAGAAAACGTAAGATACCACATTTTCCTTTTAAAGCAATAATTTTCATGAGAAATTTTGGCTCTCAGAGATTTGTTCTCGGAGATGTAAATGTGCATTAAGAGTGTGGGGGCAGCATTCAAATGCAGAAATCAGAGTTCTCCAAAGCAGAGGGAAATCAGTGGTGGTGGCAGAGGGCTATTGAATTGGTAGGGCATCCATATTTTATCAAGGTAGGGGTTTGTGATTTATTCTTTTTTTTCTTTCATTTTTAACAAAGGAAAGAAAATGCCATTACAATAATTCAGACTCAAAAGTGCATTTTCCCTATTGCATTTAATGCAATTTCATTAAGTTAGCACAGTCCAAATTAAAATGTGAACAAGATACTTGTTTAATATATCAAAAGCAAATTAAGTCTGGATTTGAAAAGGTGTTAAAGCTTTTCCTTTCATGAAATAAAATTAGTTCTAATTTGTCTCTGAAGTTTAAACTGAAATGAATTTATTGTTGAAATATAAACCAATAGCTTAATCCAAGCTTAATACAGTTAACAGTGAGGAAACATCATAAGGTTCAATTGAATATTGTTATTATGCTTACAAGCTGAGGGAAAAATTAGCACTACTGAAATTACTAAAGCTACAATGGGTAACCCCTTTGAAGTTTATGGCCAAGGGAGAGGCCAGGAAAAGGGAAATAAATACTCAGAAAATGTTCATCTTTTTAGTAAACTTACACAGATAAATTTTTCCAGATGTTTAAAGTGGGACATGAATATTTTGAGGACTTAATCTGAGGTCCAGTATGGGGTGTAAATACAGAACTAGCGCTGCAGTGGTGTCTTATCTGAGGGTGACAAATTCTCTCTTCCAGTGTTTGCATTCTTCTGCTTCTGTTCTTCGTAGCGTGTAATGAATGAGTTTACTAAGCTTAATGTGTACACAATTGGCAAACACAGTATATAAGCATTTGTCTAAATGGCTGAGAACCAATTTTGAGTTTGGAAATGTGACTATTTGTTCAAGAAGGTAATTCAGTTTTAATGGAAAAGCACCATACAGGCCGTCAAACCCAAATGACAGAGTACAAAGGGAAACCATCAGACACCTAAACAAGCAGCCTGGTTTAGAAAAGGCTGAAACGTGATCATTAGGTCACTCTGTTGGGCAGCTAGTGCTGAATTTAATTCTGAATTTTAGGCATCTGTGTTTTTGAAAGGTTTGCTCTCTCAGCCTCAGTTTTTCTTTTGGTGCACTTGGAGTAGTGATACTTCCTCTCCTTACAGAGATGGTCACAGGGTTGCTGCTTCTCACACACTGCCTTGTATATGGAAAGTCCTATAAAAGCATTATCTGAACATTCCAGAGAGCTCTAGTGCAATCCTATTACCCACTCCCAAAGCCAAGTAATGGATAATTGGGTTCCTGCTTACCTTCATTGGATAAGAGATTTCTCACTTAACTCTATCAATAGAAAGATTAGTAGTCCTTGTTGCTCCAGGAGAATAAAGTGGCACAGGACAGGAGAAGTGAATAATAGTGAGTATAAAGCCATGGTTGTAAACTCGTGGATCTGTTGCAATAAAGAAGTTTCAGACGATGAAATATCCCCTCTAACTTTTATGGCCATACTTGGAATTCAGGACATGGAGACACATTACTCTGGGTCACGTGAAGCGGAGTAAAACAGCCCATTAATTGCATCAGAAGTTGACTTCATATATTCACACCTGTCATGTGAAGACAGATTGAGACTCTCCTGTGAGAACAGAGCCAGTGGAAAGGCAGCTGGAGCTCACCTTGACTTCCCTGCCCTCTTTGGGTTAATAAGCATCACTTATGAAAGATGATCCTTGGTTGTGTTATAGCGCTGGTATGTTTGCTGGGTGCACTTTTTCTACATTTCAGTTCTATTTCAATACAATCCACTTTTTCTTTTTAACTTTGTAAAAATTTGGCCAAAGAGGGAGGTTGGAAATTAAGTTTTGTTTTATGCATCTGCCAAATTCACAATCACGTGCACAGAGGAGAGGAGCTGTTAACTCCTTTGGTTGTCGTGGCCCATGACACAACTGGCCCGTGAACAGCTATTCCCACTGGGAATTTTCTGATGTTGCCATCGGCAGGTACTAGACCTAACTTTAAAAAAATAATGTTTTCTGAAGACAAAGAGATGGTTTATTCTGTGCCTCTCTCAGGTAGAATTTTGTCACAGGAGATCACTTAGTTGTGCAGATCTTTCTGCTTTCTTTGTCATCTTTTATCTGGGAAGCACATGGAAAAACCCTTAGCCAGCTTCCAGACAAGGTTACTGCTTTTCAGCTGGGCTTTGACAGAGCCTAAGAATGTGTTTTCCACAGCTGCACAATATTTCTAAACTATTCTCTGTATTTATCTGCAGTGACCTTCCAAAAGGCTGCCCTGATGGCTACAAAGCTTAATTACTGTAATCTTGCTTTAGTTTTGTTTCCAAAGGGGTGTCTGTGCTCTGGAGTAGCATTTATCAGCACACTCATTCCTTGGAATAAACTGATGTGGGGGGTTCCCATAGGGTGCTGTCTGCCTGCACAGTGTCAGGTAGACTGGAACTTGCCCTGTTAATTTTTAAAACCTGTAACAGAGAGGCAATATTACATTGCAAGGCTACCCTTCTGCAGCACCTCCCTAAAAGCTCTCTTTGTTTTGATACTTTCCATATTTCTCAGGTTTCCACTGTCCTTGCTGTAGCAACCAGTTCCCTGTTGCTGCAGGAGTGTCAAAAAAGTGATGTTCTTCTGGATATTTCTGTCTATTTTGAAGTCACTGGAGGGAAACATTTCAGATCATCTCCCCACAGACCCAGCTGGACTTCTCTAAAGGCCTGGGTTTTTTCCTTCCTCCTTTCCAGGTCTTTACTTTGCAACCACTCCCCTGCATTGTTTACCAGTTTTAAAATAATCCTTGTCAGTCTCTGAAGTGCAGCCAGACTAATTTTTTTTGTGGCATAATAGCAAACCCTTCGATAACTGGTATATTGTATTGGGGGTGAGAAAAGAAAGCATTTAGATAGAGAACAGCTTGCCAAAGCCAGCAATTTCTTCTACAGTCAAGAGAAAAATAAAGCCTCTTGATTCTCCTAGCACAGATTTTAGTGAGTATTTGGTATGAATACTTTCAAGAAGACTGTAGGAAAAACATTGCTTGTAAT
This sequence comes from Empidonax traillii, assembly GCF_003031625.1. Taxonomy (NCBI): domain Eukaryota; kingdom Metazoa; phylum Chordata; class Aves; order Passeriformes; family Tyrannidae; genus Empidonax; species Empidonax traillii. Next base: position 531,703 of record NW_020955392.1, on the reverse strand, counting down.
CATCTCATAATGGAAGAACACTGGGATGGGTCAGGCAATGCCAGCAAGGATGGGGATATATCAGTAGGCTGAAAAAGGGAAGCAAGGGAGAAAATACATAGTTAGGATGTGGCCTGTTTTAATATCCATGGTTAGGGACAAGCAGTCAAATTTAGGCTTTACATTGCCATTGCCATGGATGTCTGAACCTTGCTAGGGAAAAAGAAGCGTGTTTTATCCACCAGGTACAAGTGTGGACCAGTTCCTGTTTGCCAGACTTCACAGGACTGAATTATACTGATATTTCTCAGTAGTAAACTTTTCAAATTTATGAACCAGGCAAGCTTAAACGCCACTGTAAAGGAAATAAATGAGATATTTTGCCAATTAAACAAAATTACTTCCTTAAGTCATTGTTTTAAGAGGTCTGTCATTGTGTTGCAAGGATGGGAGAGGAGGATGCTTCATCAGAAATACTAAAAAAAGCTGCAGTTTGGAGAAGGGGAAAAAGAACATTAATAAAATTTGTAGGTGGTACTGAGGTGACAGGTGCTATAAACACTACAGGAATAGAGACATAATAGAACAAAATAGTGCCTAGTGAGGCAAGGCTATGCAGTGGAAATGCAAAATGAGAACCAACTAGAAAAAAATGCAGAGAGGCGTCTCCTGGGGAAACGACTCCTGAGCACACACGGTCAATGAGCAGGAGAAAATTGGGAAATGGTAGTGATTAAAGAGCCCCTGAGGTGAGGCTTGTCAGAGAATCAGACAAGGATGATGTGAATAAAGGAAGGGGCAGTTTTAGGATACATCATGTCCCCAGTGTGGTCTCTCCCTGGTCAGAGAAGTGGTGCAGGGTTTGGGTGTTAGGGCTGACTGATGTCGGGACCAGTTGACTCTGCCTTTCTGTGGTGCCTGGAAGGCCTTTTTCTGCTTTACTGAGCCCCTGAGTTTCACACCTGCTGGTTGATGAAAATAGAGATTAATTTCTCATGATGCGAAACACAACAGCAACTTTCCTAATTATTATTTTCAATCAAATCGTTGTGATTTTCCTATGAGAAGAGGACTAATTAAGAAAAGTAGAGGCCTGAACTACATTGCTTTTAAGTGTATTCAGTTAGTGCTTCAGTCTGGGAGGAGAGCAATCATTTCTCTTTGTCCTCTGATGGAAAACTTCCTCCTTCCTCCTCACTTCACAATTTTTAGCGAGAAAATGTTCGTGTTATAAACTAGAAATCATCTCAATAGTCAAGAATTGCAATCACCAGTATTCTCGTGCAAGCCCAGAGCTGCCGTGCAGTGATTCACTCTAAAGGCCTGAAGGCTGTTAACATGCAGCAGGTCAGGGGGGCACTTGAGCACGTGCCTAATGCTGAACATGAGTCCGTGTTGGACTCTGGGTGATGATGATCTGCTGCACCGAGGGCTCATCCTTGGACTGATCACCTGTAGCTTCACAAGGAGCATCCAGGGAAAACCAAACATCAACCACCTGCCCAAATAAAAATCTGCCACCCCCAAAAATGTATTTCTTTCCCTCAACAAAAGGTTTGCAGTCTCTTTCAGAGGAAGTAAAAAGCAATTTGAGTATCACCCATGATGAGTGGTTTCTTAAGCTTACAAAGTGCAGAAAAAATGAGTATGTAAACATTTAACTTTTGCTTTCTTCTGCACCTGGGGCTGTCACAGCCCAAGTGATACCAGGGAGCCTGTTCCACTAAGCTTGGCAAAGATGTTACTCGTCAGGAAGTTCAAGGTCAGTGCTCAGAGTTCTGAGAGCTGCATGTCCTTGTCTCTAACTTGTGCTCAGTTCTTATCCTGCAGTGAAAAAGAGCCTGTCAGCACCTCCAGTTTATGCTTTTTCTTTATTTGTTTCACGGGGGGGGGGGGGGGAAAGAGGCTCCAAACCAAATGTTAGTCCCAAGTATCTTGATCTAAATCTCTGCCACAAAAAGTGGAAGAATATCTTTCCATAGTGTTGTCCTGTTCTGGATTTATGCTCCCCTGCCATTTGTGTCACTCATCCCACCGCGTTTGCTGTGATGTCTGCCACTCACAGAAGGAGAACAGCAGCTCCCTGTATATGCTGAGTGAGCAACATGACATTCAGTGGATTTTTAATTAGCAGTGCAGTTCATGGAAGAGCTGTGAGCCACAGCTGATCGGTGAATGTAAAGTACAGCCCTTGCTCTTTTAATCCCGCCTGCTTATTTTACATGAGAACAGAGCCTTTGCAAGTGGCATACTGGAAGCTCATTATACAAGAGGAATAAAATCTAGCTCTCTGTTTTTATCTTACTTTTGTTGGAGGCATATCCCATATAGGGATCTCAACTCTAAAGAAATCTTAATGTAAAAAAAAAGAAACAATGGGATCAGCGACAAGCCTAATGGGCTTTTTCAGATGTTTAAAACATGAGGCCAGCACATTCATGCATGGGATGTGCACGAGATGAGTTCCTGCTAAAGAGCTAAGTGAAGGATCTTCCAGTGGCACACTGAAGTTATGGTAAATAGTCCACAGTAGTTTTTGTTTCCAGTACAACAAGGAATGTGATGCATGTGCAGTGGTGGTGGTGAGTTTTGCTCGAGTCCACAGGAGAGGCGGATAACAGTGGAATGTTGATGTTGTCCCTAATGAAATAATTTGTCTGGTACCCACTTGGTTTCTCCAGCAGCCTCTGCTGTACCTCCATGTCAGCACAGATTCTTACTTGAACCGCCACATTTCTTTTTTCTTGCTGGGTTTTTTGTATCCCGAGCACATTTCTGGAGCTTTGTTGTACCCTGATTGCTTTGTGTGTGCTGGTTTGCAGCTTACCTTGAGAAAGGTTTGTTTACTGTTGCAGAGTAGCCTCCGAATTTAAGCCACCACAGCCCTGACAAACATTAATTTTACTTTCCAGTGTTTACTTTTAATTTTTCTTGCTTTTCTGTATCAAGTTCCCTTAGTATAACAGTAGCTGAGCAGTGGGGAGTTTGACATTTGCTCGCTGGCACACAGAAATTCCAATCAACTTCAGTGGATTTTAGATTTACAGTTGCCATAGGGAAGAATCAGAGAAGCAGCAAAGGTGGTTTGAATTGTAAGCAAATAAGTTATTCAATAATATCCCACTCTTTATTGTCAAATACAGTTACTCTGACTGCAGTTTGGGTGCAGGAGCATAGCATGGGTGAAAATATGACTATGTGCTATTTGAAAACAGTGATTTGGAAGCAGACACATATTCATTCTTTTATCCATCAGGATAGTTTAATTAGATTGAGGTGTACTTTTTAATAAGGTTCCTTGCTGCATAGTTGGTTAACAGACCACATTGGTTGAGTTTGTTTGATTAATGGGGAAGAAAACTTCATTACTTAAACCAAGCTGTGTCCTGGGTGCTCCCTGAGCAGTGCCTGAAGTGCTGAGTTGGATCCAGCAATCCTGGGAAAGGTCACAAACCCATTCCCAGAGCCCTGGTCTGAAGCCTGTTAGAAATTCTGCTCCGATCTGCTTTTATTGCACATTAGTTTTAATAGGATATTATTGGTTTGTGAATACCCTTTTCCCAGATGCTGCTACAATGTAGTTTTTATTGCATAGCAGTTTTAATGTGATTTTACTGCTTTATAAATACACTTTTCACCATTCTTGCCTTGCTACCATGGCTGTACCAATATGTTTGCACATTAACATTACTGCTGTCTTAAAATCAAGGTTAAAGCAATCACAGTAGGGCTTTGCAGAATGAATGGTAATTGAAAATGCACCTAGCAGGATGCTCTTGATATTCCATAAACAAACAAAGCAGAATCTTTATTCATTATTTATCACTTGTTCTTTGTGACATTTCTTTAGGAGCTGTGTCTTTTTCCTTTCACAGAGCTGAGCCAAAACATATGTCGGGCCAGATGCGTACATTTACCTCTCTTCCTTTTCTCCCACCCTGATTCACAATCAATTTGATTTTCCCCAAAGTATCTTTTCCTTATGAATTCACCATATTTGCAGAGTGTACCATACAGAGGTTTTTAAATATTGGCACAAGGATTGGGGTACCTTAATCTTCTATCTGTGCTCTGGTGTTCCAAGATGCCTTAAAAAATATCCGTCAGTCAAATTTGCTGACACAAAATTTTAAGCTTCTTGGTAGAAGTAATCTGGATCTCCTGACTTAAACATATGCATCCCCCATGGTTGTGGTTTAGCATCCTCTTTGCACCTGATAGGCTGGTAGGAGAGCACCTCTCCTCACAGGATACAGGTGCACAGTCCTGTTTTTACGGTTTTATGAATATTTTTGAAGTGGTTCCAACTCTCCTGCATCTCTGTTAACAGCTGTAGATGTTTGCCTCTGGTCATCTTGGGTTTGAGTCTTTATGTCTTTAGCAAGTAATTTGAATTTTCTGCACTCTAACCTGCAATTTGTGCTGGTATCTACCTATTCCTCATTTATTCCACCCCTAGATTTTGAAATAGGCTTTGTTTTTATTGTTGCCTCTGTTTCTGTACCGAACCAGAAGTTGCCTGAAGTTCTCTTCCATCTTCACAGTATGGTTTTGATTTTAAACACATTTTATTCATACTTTTCTGCATGAATTGTCTTCACATTCCATCTCTATCATATTTTCTCCTGGTTTGGAAAGTTAACCCCTCTGAAGTGCAGATATGTGTGTGTTTTGGTTGGAATGCTTCTCTGTTCTCTCAAACTGGATCTGAAAGGGTCAAGATCCCTGTTCCTCAGACAACACCCAGTGTCCAGTGATTCATCCAATGCCCTCCATCATCTCCAAGGCACAGCAAACTAATTCCAGGTGGGCTGTGGTACCTTTTCTGTCAGAAAGACCCTTACTGAAGTCAGTGGAGAAATGTCTGCTGACTTGAATGAGGTCTGTGTTCAGATTTATTTTTGGAACACCAAACTCTTTTATTTTTACCTGCCTTAAAACCCCAAAAAAGATAAATGATCTTTCAGAACAAAATTGTTTTCATGTTCTTTTTTCTCTTTCTTTGATTGCATTTGATTGGGATGCAGCTTTGCAATTCTGTGAGGAGCAGGTTCTGCCTGTCCTTTGCTCTTTCTTCCACGGTGCAGCACGCTGGCATAATTCAATAAGGTTCTGCTATGTACATATCTTATGATCTGCCAAGAAACTAATTTAATTCCAAATTAACTGCTCTCAAAAGTATTTTTTTCCTTCTTCATTTTAACACATTGCAAGGCTACAAAGTAACTGTAGTCCAATTTTAATGAGAACAGTTGAAGAGATACCGTAGATAAATGTCAGAGCATCTTCATTTCTGAGGCTGTGATTCTGACTTAGGGCCAGCTTTGGGTGTTCCAGGTAGGCAGAGGAGGATCCCAGGAATAGGGATGCTTCAAGGTTTAGTGAGGAAGGCGGGCGCTCCTGAGATCCCATCCACATTCATAAATCCTTTCCAGAACCCCACCCTGGTCATCTTCACCTGAGCTTCCTTAACCCACCATCCTCCAACTGTTCGGATCCTCCTACTTCACCCACTTCACTTCTTTTGTCCTCAGTTTTGCCTGCACTGTTTGGAAGCATTACAGTTACTCCAGCCAGGTTTCTCTGCTTGCCTCGGTGTGTCTGTATTTATCCCTTCCCCGATATTTGCATTCTTCAGGAGACACAGCCAGGCTTGTTCTGTGTTTGTCAAACAGTTACCAAAGTGAAGGGGTTCAATGTCAAGGGCTTACAGGAAGTAATTTTGGCAATAAATATTAGGATAAAATGTTCAAATATTTCTACATTGAGATTTTTTTGTTAACTCTAACCTTGTTATAAGCTTAAACACAAGCATTTCAGCAAGCTTTTACTGAAAGGTTTGCTGTCGTATTCAGTAGGGGTGAGGCCAGACAATTAAGGCATCCACACACAACTTCATTGGAATGGTGACATGTTCTGTTCTGGTGTTCTGCAAAGTCCAACATTCCATCAGGTTGGAAAGGTAGAATTTTATACTATGCAATAAAGGAAATATCACTGCACACTTACTTAGCACATGAATATAAGAACTGATTTAAGTTCTGTGCATGGCATGGAAGTACATTGGATATTGAACAAAAATAAAGTTGGTATTTCCTAAGTCTTCCTATGCTGACCTTAGCTCTGAATTGGATATTTCAGAATCAAAGCTATACCTGTCACCTGCTTTGTATCTTAAATAGAGTGCACATCCCTGTGTCTATATTAAAAATAAAACCAAAAGAAATAGCTTTTTGACCTTGAATTAATGATTTCAAACTGGCTTAGAGAAAGCAGGAGGAGTTATTTCACAGCTGCATCCCCATGTGTACTGTTTCCACGGATTTTCCCCCAAAACAATGACATGAAATAAATTATTTGTAATGAGATATTTAGCTCCATGGGCATGAACAAAGACTCTCTTAGGTATTCCTCATAACAAAACCATGGAACTTTGCAGGAATTTCCCTTTTTGAAGTGGACTGTTCTTCAGGCTGCTCTTGAATATAGGTCAAGTATCAACCAGAAGAAAAGAGTGAGCAGCTTCAAGTTATGTATTATTTACATATTTACATTTTTGTGTTATGGAGGTCAAGAGAAGAGTACTAAATCTCTTCATTTTTTTACTCTTCCCCTATTTTCTTCAAAGGGAGGAGAAAATAGGATTTGGGGTTGCTTTTGGTTTTCTGTTTTTGGGTTGTTTTTACTGACTGTGATTTAGTCAGATTGCTTCTGCCTACAGTGGATTGAAACTAAGGCAAAGCTTCATTAGCATCACGACATGTACTTGTGCTTAAGTTCCATAATTCTTTCAGGTCTGACAAAAGAAAAGACATGCTTTTTTGGTCACAGGGATAGAAAACTAATTAAGCTTTCTTTGAAAATGACAGCAAGCTTCTCTGAAATTAGATTTTTTTTTTTTCCCAGCTTTGAATTATTTCCGATTCTGGTATAGTCTAAAAGTTACAGACCAAGAAGACTGAACCAAGCAGAGCAGAACATTCTTGTAAGAGCATCTACTGTGCCTCTGAGATTTGTTTGTATATCTGAGGGTAACATATTTTGTACTTATTCTGGCCCCAGCATCACACACTGCATTTAAAGCAAAGCATCTTGTAAAACTCCGAGACTGCCAAGGTCGGCTAGAGCTGTCACAGAAACCCATCCAGTCCTACCTGAGAGCAGAGAGGCTCCATGGCTGCTCACACAGCACCGGTCTAAATTCAAGTGTGAGTTAGAAACACTGGGGTTTGGGCTGTAATCATACCCAGCTATCAGCAGGGTGAAGGGCTCTGCAGCCAAAGACCTGCAGGTTGTATTCCTGCACTCTGAAGCGTAAATAAACTGCAGGAAGCACCACAGGTAATTTGCCTCTAAAAATGCCATTAGAAAAAAAGGAGAGAGAAGTTTGATGATTTTCTAGGGCTCAACCCTCCAGTAACTATGGCAATATTGTCGTTAAAATCACCCTTTTTTTTGCTTCATTGAAAAAGGTTTAGGGGAGGAAGATAATAATGTAAGGAAAGGTAAAGCATATATGAGGAGAACTAATTTGTCCTCAAGGAAGTCAAGCAAGTCAAACAATTATCTCACGGTGACTTTTGAGAATCTACAAAAGTGGAGTTTAAGATATTTGTGACAGAACATCCACAGGGCAGCAGCAAGCATAGAGTAAAATCCTTTGGTTTCACAGAACTGCTGAAGGGTGAGGTTGGGAGGCACCTCTGGGGGTCACCTTGTCCAGCCCCCCTGCTCGAGCAGGGTCACCCACAGCAGGCTGCACAGGACCTGGAACATCTCCAAGGGTAGAGACTCCACAGCCTCTCTGGGCAACCTCTGCCAGTGCTCAGGCACCCTCAGAGTGAGAAATTGTTTCCTTTCTCAGGGGAGACCTCCCACATTTCAGTGTGTGCCCATTGCCTCTGGTCCCTTCGACACTGTTTATAGACAGGTGTGTCTCAGGTGAGGTAATTTGTGTGTCAGAGAACTGGAGGAAGAGATTAAGCGCAAAGATTAACTTGTCTTATTGGTGGACCAAGTGTGATAGAGAGAAGCATAGCAGCATTTCCATCCAGCACAATTCTTTTGCAGCTCTCACAGCTCACAAGGGTCATTTTGGATTCCCCCACTTTAAGATTACCCCCTTTTTTACATCTGTGCCCAAGCTTTGTATTTTTGAGTCTTACTGCCTTCATATAAAAGAGGAGTAGAGGATGTAGTAATATATCCTGCTACTTGGAAATCCCACAAAGGAAAACTTATTTCTCGTAGAGGTAAATGAAATTCGGCAGCAACATGGACGTAGGCTCTGCTCATTCTCAGAAGAAACCTCTTCCTAGATCTCTCCCTCTAGAGGAGATATTGAAAATGAGCCTTTAAGATCTTCGGTCTCATGGACTGACTGGAGGACAGGAAAGGTTTCATTATGCAGGAATATTTGGATAAGGCTTAGTAGATGTTTTTCAGCCACTTGACACACCAGGTAGTCCTTCTTTTGTGCACTACATTGTATAAAAGCTACAAAAGATGAGAAAAGGTTGGGGAATTTGTGGTGGGGGGAGCTCATTTTTCGTCTGGAAGTGGTGGGTGACAGCAAAATGCAAACTTTGTGAAAAAGGTGATACTGAAGCACATGATGCTTTTATTTGCTTTCATTTAGTGAGGTGCCAGGAACTATTACAAATGTTGGAGAAAGGCACATTATGGAGCACAAAAGGGTCATTTTTGCACAAAGACACATTATATCAGCAACCTGCTGCCTTGTAATAGGATCAAGGGAAAGGTCGTGTGTTGTTTGATGAACAAGTGTAGAAGTCCTTCACCTCACCGAAGGAGAGGCTAATTGGTGAGGCGTGGAGACAAAGTAGTTGAGGAAGGGTTGAGGATGTTTTCCAGGAAATGGGACTGGTTTCTGAGTGCCAGCTTAGGTAACTGAAAGCTAGCAAGAAACACATGCATGCAGATCACCATCAGGTTGGTTGCATCAGTTTGTTCTTAGCTCAACAATAGTTTTCAAGGCTCTTACCAATAGTTTTTGTTTGGAAAAGGAAGAAATAGTATCGGATGCTGTGACTTTAAAAACTCATCACTGCAAGCACAGAGGCCTTTCTGGTTTGTGTCCTTCTTGTACATCATCCATCATGTCCACACCTGTGAGATGTGCTGGTACACACAGTGCCTTGGGGGGGGGCGGGGGAAGAACAGAGCTGAGCTCTTGTACTGACACTGAGCATTGAATGATCTCTGGACAACCAGTGGAGAGCTCATACGAAGTGTGAGTGTACCCAGAACTCCAGCTGACAGAGCACTTCCCCCTCTTGCGCACAGCAAAGCACAAGTGGCAGTTCAGAACATGTATAATTACGAGTAACAGAAGAGGAGAGATCACTCCTGAAATCCTGCTGCTCCTCTCCTGGTCAGCAGCTGAAGAAATGAGTTTAACTGAACAGGCACTGTAATTTAAATATCTATTTTGTCCCCAGCCATCTGAGCATGAGATGGCAGGAGAGTTAATGTGATTTGGTTCTCCCAGTTCTCCTATAAGAATACTGCCTAAGCTGTCACTTTAATGCTGAAGTAACTTGAGCGTCCAACATGGTGACAATTTCCCAGCTCCTCAATAAGTATCAGCTTTTTCCTTCTTTAGTTTCACAATATAGTTTTAAAGACAAAGCTCCTGGTAAATATCTGATTTCACAACAGAAAACTAATGTACTCTGTTAATGACTGGGGAGATAAAAATATTTCATATTCTATCCACCCTATGAAAATTAACACTGCATTATACTAACTCCTGGCTTGATTTAACAATTTGTATTGCTGGCTGTTATATTGGATTTCTACTCTTTTATTCTTTGACCTGGTAGAATGTGTATTGTAAATGGCACATCTAATTAAAAAAAAAAAAAAGGAAAAGGAAAAGCTTGTGTGGACAACAACGTGAACAAGAAAATGCTTCAGGATTCAGTTAAGGCTGAAAACAAAATGTTGCACTGGGGAATGTCTGCTGCAGACCAGGGGGATGTTTTCTGTGCAGTTGTTCTTTGAAGAATACGGGAGTTGTCATCACACTCGTTAGGCCGCGTTGGAAATGCAGCCTCACGATTGTATGGAAAAATGTTATTCTTTTTATTTAAAGGATAGAAAAAGTGAGTTGATCCACTGTTCCTGAAGCAAAGACCGATATAACTGGATGTCTCAAGGGCATCATTATACTCGCAGAGCTTTCTGCTTCTAGAGCTGATCTTTCAAGCTGGCTTGTGTCCACACCGTTTGGAAATCACCATCATCCGAGACCTGGTCCTACATTTCTTGGCATGCAAAAAATCCTCTTAAGTCAGTAGTAGCTTTTTATGCAGAAGGAATTCCTAATAAACCTTTCTTAATTGCTATTCAGTGGCTTTTGTGGAGTGAGATTTCTCAGTTCAGTTCCCAGTGGATGCCTTTGGCAGGGAAAGCATCCAGCACCACCACAGCCAGTTTTTTGTGATATCTAAGATGGGATACAGCGAAGGAGCAGGTACCTGCTGGCTGTGACCCTCAAATCACAGAGTATTGCCTCCTGCAAAGGAAGCTGTGCTGAGAAAAATAAGAACATAGACTATAATTTCAAAACTTTACAGGGAAATCAAACCTCTTGAAAAGCATTTTAATATTCTGGTCTGAGAACTAAGAGGTAGGGACATTCTTCATTACTCTGCCAGTTCTAGAAGAAGAGTTCTAGAAATGCTTGTGTATAAACTGATTTATTAAGAACTGCAAAGCTGCTTGTGTCAAACAAATGCTGTCACTGTGTTACCTTTGGAAGAAGGAGCTTGAAAATGGATTTTTTTTCAGTGTTTACATAGGTAGAGAGTAACATGCTGTGGGATGGGGCAAATTAAATTTGAGTTTGATCACTTCATATTGAAAGCTGAAGAAAATGAAAGGAGAAGGGGAAAAATTAGCTTGTCTGGTATTTAATTTATTGCTTTGTTGGTTTGAGCAATAGCTAATATATCTGTCCAATGACTGTGTTGGGCCTTTTCTGATAGCAGGTGAACAGATATCAACAGTTCATGTTTCTTCAAATACAGATTTTCTCCAGAAGAAAGCATCAATTCTATACTGTAGCTGTCTGTACATAGTCTATACTGTGACTTCTCACAACATACCGACCCTTGGCTTTCTGTCAAATGTCAGCAAAGTTAAATCCTTGCTCAGTATATAAACCCAGGGATTTGTCCCTCAGAAGTGGCTACAAAGGCACAGAGTGTAGTGTGTACAATGTGATGATGGAAGGAAAGAGGGAGAGGATTAGTGCTTCTGCTTCAGTAACAGTGTCAACATCTGGCAGAAGCTGGGAAATGACGTCTGTCATAGCACACAAGAGCAGAATCAGTTGTGAGTGAGGGATAGGACAGGAGCTGTGTCCTGCAGCTGTGGCAGTCTGGGAGTGAGGGAACTGCTCCACAACTCCTCCAGGGCCACATCTCCTGTCCTGGCACAGCAGAGAGCACCAAGTGGAAAAAGGTGACAGCATCCTAAAATATATTTGCACAAGGCATGAGATTGAGCACCAGAATCTACAAAGATGGATTTTTCAGGAGAATGTGCCCCTGTCCAGCACAGTAATTCATCTTCATCTAATAAGATATAGAGCACAGTCAAGTGTGCATAAATCATTCCTTGTTTGTTCTGTTTGCACTGTACGTGGTTGGGATTCGAGTACTTTGGACACTGTTTGTGTCAAAGAGGAGAAAGATTGCAGTGTTAAGATAAAGAAGGAGAATGGTCCTTTGCTACAGGCAAAACATGCACCTCCATCAGTCTGCAGTCTGGAACGAGCTTTGAACAGCAAATAGTGTTTGGAAGAGCAAAAACACTATTTCTACCCAAATAGCTAAAAACCAGTGCCCTGTACTAATTGAGAAGGTCTGATAGTGCCCCCAGTGAAAAATGCCTGACACGAAAATGGACTGAGGTGGGAGCTCCTCAGCAGGAATCAGAGCTCTTTAGTTCTTTTGCTGGCTGTGGAGCTGCCTCATCAGCAACCCGGACCTTTTCTTTGAACTCAGGATGCCTCAGCCTTCCCGGGAGCCTCCTGTGTCCAGGCCTCTGGATCTGAACTGCTCCAGAGACTACTCCTGTGTGTACAGTCAAGTGTACGCTCGATTCATCTGCAGGATCAAGACTTTAAACACTATCCATGGCCCAGAAGGCACCGTGTGCAAGGGCTGTGGCACACATTGGGTAAATGAAATAAAATGGGAAGGCTGACATGTGGGGCAATGCAAAAACCTAATTTTCTAGGCACAGTTCCTAGGAAACTTCACAGGGAATTACATACAAAATTTGTGGCATTAGAAAGCATTATAATTTACTGCTATTACATGGCCACCAGCTGCCAGCTTAAACCTACTGCAATTTCTGCTCTAGAACAACACAAGCTGAAAGGTAGAATTAAACTCCTAGTGACAGAAGCCACCTTTGTCATATATTTGCACAATATCTGGTGCAGTGGGCCACTAATAACAAATAGGAAATCTCAGCCTTTAGTTTTAATCTTCAGTCAGTCTGGGTTAGCATTTGCCTTTAAGGTGACTTAACATTTTGCATGTAATTACAGTCTCTGGATCTTTGAAAAGAACTGTTTCTCTTGAGTTTTCTGAGTGGAATAAAATACTCTTATTAGCCTGTAACCTTTCCCAAATCCCTCTCCCATATGGTATTCATGTGGCATCACATATTACAATATAGGATAATACCCTGGATAATATGTGCTACCATGAATATCCTTACTTGATGAAAACAGGGTGATTAAGATCTCTGAGCATGGTGCGTGTCTACATGTGGGCAACCTATTGGTGTAATTCCTTATGATTAAATCAAAATAATATATGACAAACTTAAGAGTTCTAGCAGCTTATCTGATATTTTAATCCACTTCACGTTTGGGGAGAACTGAAATATTAATAAGCAGAAAAATAAAGTATTCAAATTAATTCTAGTAGAAAAGAAAACAACTTCCCCCTCTTTTTTTTCTTTACCTGTTGATTTCTGGGACAGATGACAGCCTGATACATTTCCCTGGAGGCTAACATCTTGTGTTCCAGAATACAAGCTTTCATTAAAAAATGATGACTGGGAAGGAGATGTTCATATTCATGTGAGGAGAATGCAGGTGCTCTTCTTCACTAGTGAGAAACAACCAGTGTGACAAACCAAGCCCTGCAGCTGTACCAGCTGTAGCAGCCTCACCGTCAACAAGGAGGATTTACTGGCAGTGTTCTTGTTGTTGTTATCTCCCAGCACAATAAAAAATTTGGGGTCAGTGGGATCGATAAGATCCTCTTAAGTCATCAAGCCCAAGCCAGCACTTGATGAATAATGAGCGGTGGTCACTCAGGCTCCATCTCAGAGTTAACTCTGCTTTATGCCCTCGCTGCTCACAGAACAGGTCTGCTTCATCATGATGAGTCAAGAGCTGCTTCTAATTTCCAGCCTAACTTCCTGCACCAGTTTCCCCCAGTCATTATTATGCTAAAAATCTTTTTTGTCTAAAATACTTGTCAGCTACCACTGCATATTTCTCTCCCCCTCACGTGCTGCAGCGACATCACCTCAACCTTGGCCTCGAGTATCGCAGGACAGGCTGCATATTCCCCCAGTCATGCTAACAGCTCTTTTCTCCTCCTCTTCCACTTTGTACCCTTCTCCCGAACTTTAACCAGCGTTCCAGGTGAGGATATTCCTCAGTCTTATGCAACAGCATCAACACTTCCAATATTTCCACCTCTTCTTTTCCTCTGCAGGCACTGCTTGTGGTATTTTCTAGACACATCCCCTTGGCAGCTGACAGCCATTCTCTAACTTTGAGTAGTACCCACGTCCTTTCTCACCTCAGTGATTTCCAGCTGATGAGCTCTCAGTTTGGAGCAGACAGTCCTGTCATTGATCCTGTGGTGTGTTACCTTGCATGCTGAATAACTTCCCACTCTGTGCAAACTCATTGCTCTTTGTTTGCTGCCTCCAAGGGCGCAGGGAAGCTGGGCTGGGCCTTGGGTGCTGTGTGTTCAAGGAGCACTGAAGGCAGGAGGAATTTATTTATGTAGAAACAAGGGAAGAGTGTGAGGAATTTGAAGGCGATGCTGAAGGATGCTGCTTTTCTTTACAAAAAAATTAACTCATTTAGCTGTGTACTCCAGAGTTATATTTGCTAAGGGAGAGGAAAGATGAAATTATGATTTTCCCAGCTGATTGTGAATGACATTCCCCTTTGGGAAGCATTTGCTTGACTGAAGCACTAGGTATAGCAATTTAATGTTTTCTCTCTTTGGCAATATTTTTTTTAACTTTTCCTTTGTTATTGATGGGGGAAAATGAATTGATTTTAGGGTAACAATGACAGTTCTTCTTAGTCGAGAGTATACCCTATTTTACTACATATCCTAAAATCAATTTTTAACAGCAGTTTTAATTATATATTACTTTCTTTAAAAGGGCAAAAATGCTTTAAAGTGTTGATTGTGCTTATAACAACTTGGTTTCTTTCTAATTCTCTTCCATCCCCATTATTGCTTTCCTGTAACCAATTTCAATATTGCTAAGGAGCTTTCACTCAAATTGACATACATTCAAAACAACTCACTAAAATTAATACATTCTAAACCTATGCTGCTATTTTTTTGCATACTTATTAACTTGGAACCTATGAACCTGATATAATGGGAAGGAAGAGTCTTTCCTCCCTTTTCATAAGCAAATTTGCTGGTAAATTGCGACAGAAAATGCTCAGTCCTCCTCATTATTGGATCTGTCTTACACCTCACGTGGCATGTGACTTGAGCAGTAAAGATGGTTTTTCAGCTTAGAACAGACATTCCTAATGACTTTCTGAGCTTCTTGAATTCCAAAGCTACCCATTTGATCATTGTGCAAAGATGACAATTGTCTCAATACCCTGATTAACATGGAACAAAACATATTTATAACAATAGTTTATTCTAAGCATAGAGATAAAACTGCCTTTCTGCTGCCAAGTAGTCATCACCCACAGCATGTAATTAGCAACTTGCCTTCCACTGGCTTGAAAGATATTACTACAATGTATGCAGATAGTGGGATTTTTTTTAGGCTAAGGTATTGAAAATTAAATAGAAAGTACTGAAAAGAAACAATAAATGTGTTTTCCATCTGAAAGCTAGTGGCTTTTTAGAGAAAATCCATAAGCGTGGCTGGCTTCCTGTATTGTTTGCTACAGAATAGTCATTAAGCACTTCACAAATGAAGGGTATTGTAATAACAATAATGGAACAATGTAGCTCAGCTATGAACTTGGAACGGTGTTGGGTTTTTTTTCTTCTCTGAGATAGCCTCTTAGCTGATTATGTTTTTACCATAAGTCAAAATCTTAGGCGACATCTTTCTCTTCATTATATAGATGAAACTTGTAAAGAAAACCTTTTCCAGCTTAACAAGTTTCTTATTAATCCAGAGAGCATTAAAAATCTACAGTAACTTTGCCTTTTGACTAGTAGCATTTGTAGTAGCTTTAAAAAAAGAATTAATGAAATTACTAATAACAAGCACTTGCCGAGATGCTCCTTGTTTTCAAATACCTGTAATACCTCACTGTAATGGCTTCCTGCAAGACAATGCAACAGAAATAATCCAAATAATAATCAGTGTTGGGCTAAAAGATGTATCTAAACTTGGAGGTGGCAGGACTGGATACAGTATTTCTTTATTAATTGAAAACCGTTGTTATTACAAGTAACTCTCCAGAGTTACTGGAGGGTTACTTGGCTTGTGGAATGATGCCCAGGGTAATCAATCTGTCCATCTTAACAGATGCAATTTGCGGTGGGAGTTGTAGTAATAACCACCACAACAAAAATGCCTAAATTTTGCACAGATTTCAGCAGGACCCAGAGTTCATTTGCAGACTTAGAACCATGCAATGATTAGAACTGTTTCTTGCCTGAAAGAGGTAAGACACTGAGACAAGATAGAATTCAGTTGCTTTGAGAAAGATAGAAAGATTGCTGGTTAAGCAAAAGGAGGAAGCACCATCTGAAGACTTGAATTTGAATAAAAATATGAATGAGAAAGAGAGCATTCACATGTAGAGGCCAGCAGTAAGAAAGGGAAAAGGCTGAGGCCTTGGTTTGGTTCATTGGTGCAGATGAACAGTTGTCCAGGTGTTGCCTTTCTTTTGCCTACAGTTCAGTAGATTGCCATTTTCCTCCTCCCTAATCTCTAGTCCGTGTTTAGTACTGATGTACCTCTTTTTTTGTGAGCTACTCTGGGCCACAGATCTTGGCCAGAAGCACAGTCAGCAGTGTCTTAAGATGTATTGCTCAAAGAATGGCTAAGACATCATGCCCAGTTCACACTGCAGTGGTAGCTCAAGAGCGAAAGACTGAAAAGTGGCACCAAGAAAGATGAAAGTTGTTAATACTCCTGCCAGAACCACTCGGTGCTGCAGCTGCTGACGTGCAGTGGCGCAGCCCTCAGCTGTGAGATGTCTAGCACATCTCTGTGAGCATCCAGGTGCTTCTGAGGACAACGCTCCTCTGTCCACGTTGGCCAGCAATACCTTAGAAACAGTGCCAGCTGCTCACAAAGAACGGTAGGAGGGAAACAGTGAGTTTGAGCTCACATCCAAGAATTTCAGTCACTTTTGGCTGCCTCCTGCCCCATACCACATAGCCTGTTACAGGAAAAATCCTTTGTAATAGAGAAGCTACAAGACAGCATCAGCATATCCACACAATCAAGAAAAAAAGCTGAATGTGGGAGAAAATTGCTTTCAGTAGAATACTGAGAGAGCAACAGGATTTTAGATGGACTCTCTATTCCAGGGGTTGCTAACCTCACAAAGTCCTTGTGATAAGTCCTCTGTCCTCCTAGAAGTCTAGCTCATGGAACCTGGGATCTTGCACTACTTTTTAGCTTAGGAAACCTTAAAATTTGGGGTGTTTAGAGTCTGCCATTAGAATAAAAGGGAGAAAAAAAGAGGAGAAAGCAGTAAATAACAGCATTCCTGAATTAATTGCTGTAAATTCTGCTGATGTTTGGAAAAGCAATGTTCAGATGACTGTAGCTTTCTTTTGGTTTAAGTTTCTGCCTTCAGTTAGTCATAGAAAGGGAGGTTTGGACAGACAACCGCCAGTGATGGAGTTAATCCGATGTATTGAACTGTCAGCCATTAGGTGAGCTAACAATCACCAGGCAATTGTGAGGTAAATTAGATAGATCAAGAGGGCACTTGTAAAATTTATTAATTTTATTTCCCATTTGTGAAAGCTAATGCGGTTCAGGCAGGGAATCGTAACTCCCTCACCTGCAGTAATGGAATAGCCCCATCTCCAGAGCGAGGGATGCAGAGTATCAGTGAAAAATACAGAGGGACTAACTCTGTTTAACATGGGGTTAGGAAATTCAATAAAGAAAGGCAGTGAGGCTGCAAACACATTCCTTCAAGACTTTAACCCCATATTGTCTTGAGAAAATATAATTGACCTTATGGAATTTCCAGCCTTGTGCGCTACATTTAAACCGGCTCAGAAATCGGCCGGACCTAAACCTGCAGCGATAGCGAGGGTTTTGGCGGGAGGGTGTGAGTTAAACTTCCCTTCAGCGCGACTGCGGCGGGGGCTTGCTAGATCTCTTTCAGAGAAGGAAAAAAAAAAAAAAAAAAAAGGAAAAAATTTAAAAATCATTCTTTATTTAAAACCCCACAGCAGGAGGGAATCCCGCCTTCGGTTCCCTCGCGGAGGAGGCGCTGCAGGTGTCGCGAGGTGCAGCCCCCGCGGGGGCTGAGGGCGGGAACGGCCTGAGGGGCCGGGGCCACAGCCACGACAGCCCCCGGCCCGGCCCGGCCCGGGTGAGGCTCCCGCGGAGGAAAGGGCAGTGAAGTGGGCGGTGGCGCGGCGGAGCCCCCACCCGCCACTCGCCGGCGATCGCGGAGCGGCTCCTCCTCCGGGAGGGCGCGGCGAGGCGGGCGGGCGGAGCTGCACCCCCGGCGGGCAGCCCCGCCGCACCTCCCGCGCCCGGGGCGGCTCCGCGCCCGCCGGGTGCCGGCGCCTCTCCCGGAGGAGGCTCCGCAGAGGAGGCAGAGAGCGGGAGCTGCGCAGACCGGGCGGGGACATGTCGGCGGAGCGCGCCTGGAGGTAACGAGCGGGGCGGGCGGTGCCCGCGGGCCCGGCGGGGCGAAGCCGCACAACTCCGCGCTCGCCTGCCCCGTCCCCCCGACAAAGTTGCGCCCGAGTCTCCCCGGAGGCTCCCCCGCCGCGGGCACCGCCCGGGACGGGAGCGCGGCGGGACGGGGCGGCCGCCGGGGATGGGGTTCCCGCTGAGGGAAGCAGCGATTTCGGGTTGGTTCTGTGGTGTTTCCTGGGGTTTGGGTTTGTTTTCCTTGTTTCTCGGCGCACTCAGCATCTGCCTGGCGCGGTCCCCTCAGCAGCCTTTCGGTAGCTGGGCTTTTCCCTCTCCCTCTCCTCACGGAGTTTCTCCGCGCGACGCGGTTGCCCTCTAGTGTTTGTGGGAATTGGCGAGGGCTCTGTTGGGGAACAAAATTAGTCAGCGTAGTTCGGTAATTATTAATAACTTCGGGTGTTTATTGCTGCTTGGATTCCCAAATCCCATCAGAAATTGGTGTGTGATGCTGCTCGGTTCAGCTGTCACGTGCAACCTTCGGGAAATGGCAGAAAACTTCTATACTATTTAATTGACTACTTGATGTGCTGGATAATTGCTTCAGGTTTTGGTGTGATGGTTTTTTTTTTTCTTCTTAATAAAGTGGAAGGTGGGAGAAATGGGATTTCTTTCCCTGTCAGCGTCCCCAGTCAGGTCTCTCAGAAGGAATGGTGCTGAACTCTGCCTTATTAACTCTTTTCACTTGGCTTGTGCTTGGCACAAGTGAGAGGGGGAAGTAAAGATATGGGCATAGACCAGAGAATGTGCTGTACATTTATCTAAAAAATCTTGAGGAAATCGTTTCCTCTTTAGATGGTGATTTTTCTACAAGTGCTGAAAAGTAATAGGGTATATCTCAGAAAAATTATATGTGATTGATAATTGTATGTGATTGTCGTGTGCTTTAAGACCTTTCAGTTGAAAGAATTATATGAAGGTAAAATAGTAATTTGAAGACCAAACCCAACTTGTGTATTCTTTTAAAGTCTTTCAGACCTTCTTTTGAACTATTTTAAATACTGTTTATTTAATCTTTGTAAATATCCTTTAACGATGAACTGTGATGCATGAATTCCTGTCCTGTGAGGGTCTGTGGTACTGTGTGAGACAATGCAGCATGGAGCTAAAGGTGTCATAGGTACAGTAGAAACAGGGAACTACTTGCCCCACGGGCTTGACAAAGTATTTCTATCCACCCGAATTCTTGTTCTGCCCAAGCCATTCCTTTTTCTTGTGTTGTTTTTTTTGGTTTGTTTTTTTTTTTAAAGATATGAGAGAACGTAAGCCCTTCAATAGTCACACATTCCAGGGCTTGTTATGTGATACTAAAGAGTCCTAAAGACTTCCCCTGACAATTCGTGTCTCATATCACCATCTTTTCAAGTTGAAAATGTCTTTTTAATATGCAGTCATGGAGTCTCATTCTCAGCCTGGATTTACTTGTCTGAGTTATCACTGCTTGAATAGCCCAATCAGTAGAACAATGTTGTAAGTAAGGGCACTCAGTATTTGGAGAGTGCTTTCATATTTCCATAATTAATTTAAAATATGAGCACTGCTGTCTATCCCAGGTTTGGTTCTCTTCAGATGCACTTTGCTGCTCCTTGCCATGTCATTTATATATCCAAAGATGGCCATTTTAGTAGTACTGATATGACTCCAGAATACTCCCTTTGAGGTCATATTTCATAGTGTGGCCAAAGCAGACTGTATGCTCACGGAAATTAAATAGCATTCAGATCAGTGGAGATGTAAATGCCTACATTAACATGCTGAATAATGTCTATTTTTTGTCTAGTCTTCATTTAAAACTTAGCCTTCATTTAAAAATCAGCAGGATGTCACTAGCCCTGTGGTAGTGGCCAGGTTGGTAAGGAACAGAACCAGAATATAGTGATAGGGATTAATAAAAGAGGAGACTTCTGGGGAGGCTGCTGTGCTGTTTATTGGATAAATTGTATTGCCAGAAAACAGAAAGTGAAGACTTGGAATTTTATGTTCTTTGTGTGTGTTTGCTGCATCTCATTAGTAACCTAAGTCCCCAGCCAGTGTTGTCTCTTGGAGGCATTTCCATTAGGGTTATCATGTTGAAATGATTTATAGAAGCCAAGGATTTGGTCGTTTATTTTTACCAATCAAACAACAAACTAAAGGAAGCTGCAAATAGCAGGAACTTCCCAGGCTCCTTATGGTATGTGGTTCAGCTCTTTGGAGCTTATCGTGGCATTTGTCCTACCTTGTTAGTGAATTTAAGAAAACCCAAACCAAACAAAAAAAAACCCCAAACAAAAACCTTCAGTTGCAAGTCTCTATTCTAATGCATCTGTTTGATGCTTGCTGCTGCAGATACCTGTAATTGTGACTGCCCAGCAGTACTGCTTGGAATAGTACATCTTCCACTTAATAAGGTGATAGTTTTCTCCTGTACCCACAAGATTTTCATGTGAGTTAGTCCTTGGCTCCAGAAATCACTTCTACAGTAGATGAGGAGGACATAGAGCCTTGCTGTTTGTATTCAGAGTAAAATGCAAAGCTTACTTCCATGACTCAGCTTTCTCTCAGCAGAATCATCTCCTCCCTAGTGAGTCCAGAAGTTAGAAGCAAATTCTGAATATTCAAAGATGATAATTTTCACCTTAAAGGAAGCATTTTGATACTTCATACTTGGAACAACACAGGTAGAAGGTTCTGGTCTGAATTTTCAGATGGTGGCATGAAAATGCAAAATAGGAGATCAAACACAGGTTGTAGGAGATTAAATGCAGATTGTCCTAAAGTAATAAAGTTCTAGATGAAGAAAAAATGAGTCATTTTATTGCTTCAGACCATGGAAAAAGACCATACAAATTATTTTATAGGTAAAACTTATACCAGGAGGACTTTTACGGAACATAGGATTCACTGAAACAATACTAACAAGCTTGAACTCTTGCAAAGAATTTCTAGACTCTTTGATTTTTTTTTTTCCTTTAAGCCTTTTTCTTATACCTGGATTTTTTTTTTATTTATTGCTGTTTGAGTTATCATGACTTCTTTCTTTTGTAAAATACTGTATTCTTTTGTCATGAAAGTAAAACTCCATAAGCGCCGTCCTCTTCTGAAATGCTGCTTCCAGCAGCTCCCTCCCTGTTGGTACATTGTGACTTACACTTTTGGTCTGGTGTTACTGTTGGAAGTGACAGCCAACAAGGACCATTTTCCCCGAAGCCATGTCTGAAGGTGTGCTAGAGATCAGTGTGGTGGTCTCAGTAGGTTCCACAGTGTGCTGGGGGTGATGCACCTCGAAGATGTCAATAGCACTCTTAGGTGGGTGCATGATGAGTTACTGTAGCACGTGCTGTAAGATGGCATTAGAATATCCAGCGAGTACTGTCGCTCGGAGTAAAATGCTGCTGTTCCTCAAGGAAAGCAACTGCACCTTGTCAAGGCTTTGCAACTGTTTTGGTATTATTAAATGCATGTTTTCTTTGTGGTTTTTATGTTACGCTCTCTGTGTTCTTTTGAACTCTTGCCACGCAAACTGGTCCTTAAATAAGTGAAAATCACATAAGCATCAAGCTGATACAAGAGAGCAGAGAGCATGCATCTCAGACTTGTGCCTTACTGAGTTCCATCCCCCTTCCTTACTGTCTTCAGTGTGCCAAGTCTGGCTGTGTCCTGCTGCGTCCTGGAGAATTCCTCATTCCTCAGAGTCAAACCTCACATCTGTCCTGACATTTCCAGCCGCTCCTCCTTACAGCTGCACTCTGCAGCCCCAGGAGGCACCTGCAATTAGGAGCTAAGGATGCAATGACAGGGGTTTTTTTGAAGAAAATAGAGGTTTCTGGGCCGGCTCCAGATTTTCTTCTCCATGGAATGGCATTAGGAACTGTGTCCATTCTGCAAATGTTTCTTGGGTTGCAGCCCTTCTGTAATACACAGTTCAGCCAACTCTGTCTAACCGGCCCTTCCGTGCTACGAGCTTGGGTCAGTGTCAGTTCTCATTTTTCCTTTACACCAGCCAGGTCTGTGGTTGTTGAGGAGGAGTGGGAGTACGTTCAGCTTTTCTAGACAACGTAGTAAGTGTTAATTTTAGCCACTAAAATTATGTTTCTTGGCACTCAGGCAGCTGAATTGGAAATGCAAAATGAGGAGAACCCTTCGTGTGTGTAATGAAAAATCATCTGTCTGGAAACATCTCTCTGGTTTTACTCATTTGGAATGGAGCTCCTTCTTTGTCACCTGACTTCTTCCTTACTCCTTAAGTGTCTCTTTTCTGCTATCTCAAGTGATACTCTCTAAGTGAGTGTGACAAGGATCAGGCATCTCAGTAGTTGAAAATGTTCTTTGACATCTTCTAAAGGTTGTTAGGTCTTTATGCATTCTTTAACTTCTTTTCCTATACACGCCTCTAGAAACTGAGAGCTGGGATTATGTTCTATTTTTGTCTCACGCTGATTAGTGAGGCTGTATTCCTGCATGCAAGGCAGGTGTCCTGCCTAAAAGCTACGAGCAGGTCTTTGTGCAGCTGCAGGGAAGGTTCAAGGCTGGGTGTAGATCCTCCCAGAACAGAAAGGGTTGATATGTCTGTGAGTAGCAGGTGGAGAGAGTAGAATCTACTTGTTCAGACAGCGGGATTGTCAGGTGAGATGCCAGTTTAAAGGGAATCTTAACTATGAATGAGACAGCTCATGTATGCTTGCTCTTCATGCTTAATTTTGCAGTTTTGATGACTAGGATGATTTGGAATTTCTTTTTCTCCTTATCTCATTTTTCTCCTCATTTATTTTTACTTCATGCTCATTGTGGTGCTAGGAAGATCATTCTTTGGGGTTTATTTAAATTTGGGAGCATTACATAGGTGCTGTTAAGTACTTCATATTTTTCAACTTTTTTGAAAACCCGGAGTGAAAGACCGACTTGTTTACAAGGTAAAATTTAAAAACAAAACAAAACCAAAACCAAAACCAAACAAACAAAAAACAAACACAAAACCCTAAGAATGGAAGGATTAAGCTCTTGGAAAATGACCATGTTAATGCCACACACATAGCTTATCCTAGTCCCATTTACAAATGGGCATGGATGGGCACTGAAGTTACAATGGCATGTTCTAGATCTTGACACCATGAATATTTTTCAAAATCTGCTTGTAACCTTCCTTTATAACTTAGGATAATTATTTTATGCTTGTCACACTGTCCAGTTATTTTACTGGGGACATTTTGACAGTGCTTGGACTGCTGCTTTGAAAAATGACTGCTTTCCTTAAGTACAAGTTGGAGCACAGGTATATCCTTAGGTGATCTGCCTCTTCAGTTAGCCTTTGATTTATTACTGTCTCCTCTGAAATTTACGGGCTCGATTATTGGATGGCTTTTTTAATGCAAAGCAATGTGATGTGCTTCTAACAGTTTGAGCAGCTGCACAATCCAGTAAAATGCTATTTGTTTTCTTCTACCGTTACAGGAAAAAGGTTGTGTTTTTAAGATACTTCTATAACACATATAGTATCAGTGTGTGTGCATACAACAGTTCAGATGTGCATGTTTTGTTTAGAACCTCTTGGTTCTTCAGAAACTAATTTAAGATAGAATTTGTTTGATCATGTCCCCCAGCCTGTTGGGGATGGGAGGAGGAGGGCTGTAGATTTTCAGTATTTGGGTTGTCAGCAGTTGTCTACTTGGAGTTAACTTTTTGGATAAAAAGAATTTCTGAAACACAGTAAATTCTTTGCTGTCATATCTTGCATTTTCAGTGCCTCTTTTACTTGATCCTCTGGGGTGAGGAGGATCAAGTGAGATTTGAAGACTCTCAAATGCATGTGGCAGCTGGTGGGAGCAGGAAGAAATCACTCTTAATACTGCAGAGTTTTGAGCTGTTGATCCCCGAACTTCTGCCTGGGTAGCGATTTCTTTGCTCCCCATTAATTTAAGTGGGATGATACTTCACAAATGCAGTGCCCCAATTAAATCTCTGGTTTTCTTTTTTCTTAGATTGTACCTCTGGTGAAGCTCTGTGGAAGATAGATGTGTGTGCTGCAATGGTGACATAAAGGTTTCACAGGACTGGAGCAAGTTGTTGAGAATCTGTGTTTGTTTTTCATGCTGCTGTCGAGAACTATCTAAGGCAAGTAAACACCATGAGTTTTATCCTGAAACTTCACAGACATTTTCAAAGAACAGTTATTTTGCTGGCCACTTTTTGTATGGTGAGCATAGTTATCTCTGCCTACTACTTGTATAATGGCTACAAACAGGAAAACGAACTTCCTGAAATCTCTTCAGAAGTGGAATGTGGTGATCCTCAACTGTTGCCGTACAAGCCGATGGAGATGAAGACCATGAAGCCTCTTGATCCTCTGAGGACAGACCTTGTAGTGCTGGTGTTTGTGGAAAGCCAGTACTCCACGTTAGGCCAAGATATAATAACCATCTTGGAATCCAGCAGGTTTCAGTTCCACATTGAGATTGCTCCTGGGAAAGGTGACCTCCCGGTGCTTATAGACAAAAATAGAGGCAAATACGCTCTCATAGTGTATGAAAATATTCTAAAGTATGTGAATATGGACTCTTGGAACAGAGGCCTTCTAGATAAGTACTGTATAGAATATGGTGTAGGTGTTATTGGATTTCACAAAGGCAATGAGAACAGCTTGCAGAGCTTTCAGTTGAAGGGTTTTCCTTTCCATGTCCACAGCAATGTGGGTATTAAGGACTGTTGCATTAACCCTCATTCCCCACTGCTCCATGTGACTAAATCTTCTAAGCTGGAGAAAGGGCCCTTGCTTGGAAATGACTGGGCTGTTTTCCAGATTAATCACACAGCTTATCAACCAGTGATATTTGCAAAAGTAAAGACACCAGAAAACCTTTCTCCACCTGCTGCTCTCAGTGCACTCTATGCCACGGTAATTCATGACCTGGGGCTCCACGATGGGATACAACGAGTCCTTTTCGGCAATAACTTGAATTTTTGGCTGCACAAGCTGATTTTCATAGATGCCATCTCTTTCCTAACTGGAAAGAAGCTCAGACTGTCCTTGGATAGGTACATTCTGGTTGACATAGATGACATCTTCGTTGGGAAGGAGGGAACAAGGATGAACACCAACGACGTACAGGTACAGTATGTGCACAAACTAATGGTCATTACAGCAAAGTGATGGTTTTTTCTCTTGAAGTGAATAGTTGTTAGTGGTTTGAACTCACAGCGGATGTAGATCAGAAAGTATTACAAACAAACTGTTTGGGTCTTGGTAGAGAAACCAGTTGGTCTGTCTTTGAGTAGTCGTTGATTCCATTCTAAACATAATTGCTGAGTGTTTAACTCTACTTGGATGATCCCTTCTCTCTAAGCACACACTTCAGTGGTGTTTGGAAAAAGCACAGGACTTCAGGAGCTCTTCATATGTGATGTGCATGCAGTTAGCCCTACAAGCAGGAGGTAAATGTGGTGAGCAGTAGTAAATGTCAGCATAAATTTTGAAGAATAGGCTGGGTTATTAGCTGTTTGAAATAGGTTTAGATGTCAGGAGTTGCTTGCAGCATTTCACCTCTGTTATCTCTCTTTTATGGCTCTTGCTTGCGAGGAAGGTTTGTGTTAATATTGGTCTTAAAAGCTCATTCTGTCGCTGAATGACTTGATGATTTCCATTTTAACATTTGGAGTGGTGCATTCCTGAAGGTCATTTTCCACTCTGTTGTGCTGTTGCAGTGAGGTGATAGCTGTGGGTCAGTAGCAGTAACATCTTAACATTGTTTCTTCCTGTGTAAGTGGCTTGCGTTTTGTGAAGTGTTGTTTCCGAGCAGGTAATTAGAGGTCACCTTGTACAACTCTACTTGGTTTAGAAGCTAAAAATCTGTGATGTGCTGATTGTTACCCCATTTGTGCTAAAAATAAAGGAGAATGTTTTGTTAGAACTTTCTTAATGGAAAGAGGAACTGGGAGAAGGAAAGACAAGGACAGCAGTGTGTGCAGTTGTTTAATTTTGTTTCATTTTTAACCAAGTTTTTGTAACTCTGCATATAGCACTTCCTTAAACAAAAGGTTTGAACCTGCAGTTAAACTTTAATTTGCTTTAAAATTGCAGCATACACTCTTTTCCAAAACACTCTCTTCACATGCAATTATAACTGAGATACAACATTCTCATTAAGTTGGTGTTTTCCTTATGCAAACAAATCACAAGGGAGAGAGTTGAAATAAAGGGGAAAGCTAATAAATGAAGTTTCTGTGGAGAACATGATGGCAGTGTTTGAGTTAGGTAAGTGGAGAATCTCCTAAATGCAGACTCAGATCACAGGAAAGAAATAAGGTCTGACCCACATCCCTGAAGAACTCCTGCTTTTCTACAGAAGCAGCAGTGTCTGGTGAGAAAATATGTAAAATAAAGCCTGACTAAACCTCTTGCTGTGTTGTGCAATAGCAGTTTGAGACAATATGTTTTGTGTTGTTTCTCTTTGCAAGTGACACCTTTAGATTGTCATTTTAGGATAAGTTAGGATGTTTAATTGCCGGAATTACTTACCAGAAGCAGGAGGCTGTTGAGACAAATTTGATTAAAGCAGATACAGAAGGATAAACTGTATTGTTTTGGGAGAATAATTTGCAGTATGTCAAAATGTAATCTTCCCAAAATAAAACTGTCAAATTCAATAGAAGTAATATCAAAGTGGAAATAACTTTTAAGTAGGATAATTTCATTTATACAGAACTGTGTTCTGAAACAATGGAATCTGAAAAAAAAGTGTTCCCTTCTGATTCTTCACCTACTCATAGTTAAAATGTTCTATTAAACATGTTGTTAGGGCTGTCAGATGCAATGCATCTTCATTACTATTAATATCAAAGGAGTTATCCTCTGTGGCACAACGACATGTGGAAGGAATGAAACAAAATCCATTTGCAGTAGTTGAAAATCCGTTCTTGTAAAGTATATTTGCAGATAAATGACATCCCATTAAACAGGAGTGTTTTACTGAGCTCTGCTGCAGTGACTGTGACGGACAATTGGGCACTGCAAGTGTCAAAATGGGTTGCTAAATGTAGACTTTGTATAATTTCAGTACTCCAGATTAACTCCTTTCTATCATGCTTACATTTTAAATACTAACTGCAGAATTGAGTAGGATGCTCTTTTGTGCTTTAATTTTGTTGGACATGTTTCTTATTTAATGTTTTCGGGTTGTATGTGGTAGGACTGGGGGCTTACTGAGAGTGAGAGGAATGTTTCTACGTGTGCTCTATTAACTCAAATTGAGGTAAAACTCTTCAGGAAGCTCCCACCACCCAGAGGACCTCTAGGTTTGCTTCTGACTGTTCTCTGGGTAGGACAGAGTTCAGGAACTGGAGGGTTAATGCACAGCTGGTAGCAAAAGTAAGGTATTCAGCTGGTCCAACCCCTCTGCTCGGCTTGATCATGTCCTGGTGCTTTTTGACTGTGACCAAGGAGGGAGATCCCGACTACCTGTAAGATAAGGTTTGCAGGGGAATTTCTTCTTGAGATACCTAAATGAGATGTGCAGAGAGGCCAGAAGAGTTAATATTTGACACAAGGCTAAACTGCCCTACCCTTTAAAGTGTGTGAATTGGAGTTGAGCCCTTACAAAAATTGCTGTCATAAGATTTAAGGGGTGATTTTTTTATCAGTATTATATATTGACCTCAAAGAGGTCAAGTCAAAAGCAGACCCTCTACTATGATTGTCTTCTGCACCTCTAAAGAGGAGACAAAGTGATGGTACTTCAGCTTGAGTACCTGTAGTGTCAGGAACACAAGCATAAAGAGCCCTTCTGAAAATCTCTTAGAAATAGAGTTTATCAACCTAAATCCTGTAAAACCAATAAATAGTTTGTTTTGTTAAACAACAGGTGAAGTTTCTTCCAATTTCACCACAGCTGCTTCAATTAAAAAACAGGAAAAAAGAAAAGGAAAACTTGAAATAGCACTGCAGATTTTAGATTACCTTGCTATTACAGATTTGCCTGTCTCTGTAAAATCTGGACTGATAAAACATAGTTCTTCAGTGTAACATACTGAGTAGCTGTCACTGCATCAACAATAATTATCCATCTTTGTAGTTATTTACTTTGTCTTCCTCTGGTATAATAGAAATAATGGAAGAGAACAATTCCATGGTCTAATTGCCTCCTACTTGGAAAATAAGCTTGGTAATATCATCTCAACATACATTTTTCAGTAACTTTTTTCTCTCCTGTTGTCTGTCAGGCAGGAGGGACCATTATGCTGTGACAATGTTATATTTTCTTTTCCTTGTGTCTTTTAGAAAGACTAAGAGCCCGTGCAGTGCAAGTAATTCATTTAAATGGACATACAGAGAATAATCTATTTAGATATCCACCGAGTAAGTTTATCTTAATAGACCATGATTGTCCTGGCTGACAGTCTACTAATTTAGTATCTCTTTTGGTTACAGTTACTCTTTGTAAAATTTTTATGACTGTAAAGCATTGAGATTTTTCAAGGGAAAAGCAGCTGACAAAAGGGGAGAAATTAAATGTGATTTCTTTTTCCTGTTGACAGTTTGTGCAATGCTGGTGTTTTGGGCAGTTTGGTTTGGTCTACCTTTTCTTTCATTTCCCCAATACATGCATGTTCTGTGGTTCCTTAAGAGTTAATCACATTTGCCAAATGAAAAATTAGAACACTGTGAAATTATTTTTTCCTCATAATTAGCTCTGTGATCCTTCCTTGACTGCCTTGTCCTTTGTGTGCTTTTCAGAAGAGACCCTTTGAATTGAAGTCAGGAGGGGGATCTCTTCTCCTTGTTCATGTAAACCTAATCTTTTCCTACCCTTGTAATTATTCTTTTATGATTAGCAAGCCAAAAGTTTCATATTGACTATATCCATTATTGGAGGGGGAAGATGGGTCTTTTCTGATCATTCTGTTTTGGGAGTGCTTGGGCAATGCTGAAATGGGCAATACAAGCTTCACTCTGCAGCCTTGGAGCATTAGTCATGGAAGAGTTGGACAAGAGCTCCACTCTTGGTGCATCGTCTGTGCCAAACATCCTTCTCATAATGGAGAGCATTTAGCTGGATTTTGAGGATCATCATGCAGGAATCTATATCAGAGCGAGCCCTCTAACTTTCCATGGTGGACATAGACAGCATAGGAAAATAACTCATCTTCAGGCAGGCACTGCTGAAGTGAATTGCACTTTAAAAGTATGTAATTGTTTGTTGTTCAGAAATTGCTTCTAGAGTGACTAAGATCAAATATAAACGTTTGCATTTGGTCAGGTCGGTGCTCCTGGTCAAAGCCAGTGCTGTCACATTTTTGTTATTTCCTTAGTGCACTGGTGGCCTAACCTTTTGTTTAATATAATTCTGCTTAAAAACAGATTTCCCCCCTAAGAGCTAGTTGTTTATTCCCTGTATGAAATTCGTCCACATTAGTCAGCACAGCTTAAATTATCACAGTTGTTTAAAACCCATTAAGTGTCTTTTCACCCTGTGCAGCATCTGTGGAAAGAAACCAGAACTTCCCATGGCAAAGCATTCCCCTTGGCCATAAATTTTAAGAAGACAACCATGTGTCTTTTCACTCACTCTTGCCTAGGAATGATGTAAATATTTGCCTCAGAAGAGAAGCTTAGATATATTTTGTGTTAAGGCAGAACTTCTAAAAGGTGCAGAAAGCTGAACTGTCAAGACAAGCGATGGTTCCTGTCACAGGAGGAAGTCTGATTCTCTCAGTTAATTGCTTCTTTATCTCGAGGATCACGTAGAAGGTTATCGGGAAAGAAGTGACAGATGTGTCATCAAATGTGTCGGCTGCACAACCACCAGAGATACTCAGGGCTGTTTGGTTGCACTGAGCCGTAAATCTTTCCTTTGGGGAGGTTCACAAAAACCTTTTTAATCACCTCTTTAAATTACATAACAAATTAATGATTAAGAACTCTTGTTCTGCTAAACCATTTTACATTCCCAGTCCATTAGCTGTACTACCTTTATACCACTGTTCAACGTGTCTACTTTGTGTTACATACATTCTTTCTTAATTTGACCTGAAACTCCTAAAGTGTTTTGTATTGACTTGTTGGAAATAGCAAGGAAAAAGTGCGTTCTTTACTCTAAAAAGTGTCAAGGAGAAGGAATATTATCAAGCACAGTGTCTCTGTAGCTGGCCGATGCCCTAGGACTGATTTACTGGAGCATATTGTTTCAGCTGCAGTAGTGTGTAATATTATGCACTGTGAGACAGTAGAGAATTAGAATTTGATTTCAGAACTAAAATATAACTTTGAAACCACTTCTAAAAATTGTTTTATGTATTTTATGGACTGCTACCAGCGTAAAGTACACTTTACCAGTCAGTCATTGTAACATCCAAGAGCAATTTGGTTTATGTATCAACTTCTATGAATAATTATCAAGTAAAACTGTTACAACTGCTGCTCAATACATTCCAGCTCTTTTTGTTAGAGGCACTGATGTTTGAGATGGAAAGCTGGATAAAAATTTTCATTTAGAGAGGGATGACTGCAGAGGGATCCTGGGGACACAGGATATTTGAGGGCTGATTTCCTTCAAGCTCTTCCACCCCAGCACCAGATTTGACTGTTGATTGCACACTGCCTGCTCTGTCTTCAGGACAGAACCACGGTAAGGAAATCTTGAAATCTGTGAATCCCCTGGTGCTTTCCAAATAAGATAATGTGCACTATGGATTAAGTCACCTAAATCTTTCCAGAAAATGAGAGTTAATTTGTTTTCTTTTTTTGAATTCCCCACATTTCTCTGTGCTGGTGAGATGTCCTTAGGCTTAATGTGACCCTTAACAATGGGATCTTTCTTTTCTCAGTGGAGTTTTGTGATATCAGAGCTATTTTTTTTAAAACATAAGGAATTGCACTCCCCTCAGATCAAGTGGGGTAACTGAATATTTGGTAACACTGTTTCTGCTTTTCCTTTAAAGATACCTTTACACTTGAGTTTAAAGCTTCCCATCCAAAGGCATCAACAAAAAGTCTTGAATTCACCAGGTGTACCAGCCTGCAGTGATCATTTCTGGCTCACAGCCACTTAGTTAACAAGCTCTGTCTTCCTCAGCCTACTTGGAAACTTAAACTTAAGGAATGTAGGTGAATATTTTCATGGATGAGATAAAACTGCATGTGATTGTGCATACTTGGAGTGTTTTCAGCATAACCTAAACTCAGCAGTGTTTGGGTTCATCCATCTGGCCCTGAAAACAAAACCTGCTGTCACATCAGTCCCTCTCTTTCCTTGGATTGCAGATTCTCATGGTCAGAGGCTCTTCTTGTTCAGAAAGCACCTCGATGATACAAATAACAATAATACAATACAGCTTCCCACAGAGCTGCACAGATTCCTCCCTGTGCTGGTGGCTGCTGCAGATTTATTCTGACCTTTTCCAGTTACAAGTTTACCATCCAGTTCCTGCTGCTAATGAAATAGAATAAAACTTTCACAACCAACAAATGAAAACACACTGCAGACTGATCTAGAAATCAAAGCCATTAGCTGTGAAACATGATACCAAAAGCGAGCCTACCTCCTTCCCCATCTTCAGTCACATCAAGAAAGGCACAGTCTGGCAAGAAGGAAAAAGTGAGGGTGGAAGATGGGACTAAAGATGCCTCAGAGCTGTCTTTGGTAGAACCCTGACAGCACTTAAAAGGAGGCTGAAAAATAATTTTGTATTTATATCTCAATAGTAGGGGGGTTATTTCTCTTACCCTTTGTCCTTCCTCACTGCCACTGTTACAGGTAATAGAAGCATTGAAAATGTGATCTTAAAAATATCCTAAACCCAAGATGAACACTAAAATATACCCAAGTTTGTAATGGAAACTGGTTTGAAGTTCAAGCTGACTATGAAAAATACCATTTTGCATCACTAAAGTACTTCATCTTACTGACTGAGGGGCTTTCTAGAATATTGTGCTCAGTTCTGCAGCACTTGATCAGAAATATTTAGAGAGTGCTTAGAGACACGAGAATAGGCAGGAAACATCTGAGCACAAAAATGAAGGCTAAAAAATTCGGGAAGTAACGATGACCCAAGCAGAAAGCAATAGGCTGCAGATGTCTGCAGGGTGTCAACAGTGAGGAGGGATAAAAATATTTAATGTAAGGCACAGAGGTGTTTAAATGTAGGCAGAATAGCCAATAAAAGTAGCAGAATAGAGGCTAATATGCAAAAGGAAGTGAAAAGATTATGTAAGTCTTTAAAAATTAGATTTGGCAAAAGGCCATGAAATATGCTATTGGAAGGAATATAATATTGGCAGGGAGTTTGTACTGAGATATATTCTCAATCTCTTACAGTCTAATCAAATGCAGAGCTCAGTTGGATTCCTGCGTGCTGCTTTGAGGCTGCAAGTGTAGACTTTGCCAGCTGGGAGATTTCACTATGCACATGTAGTTTTTGTAATCTTGTCTCTTAGAAATGTGAACACTCATGCAAAACCAGGAAAGGTGTGTTTTAACACTTTAATAAAATCATCCCCATGTTTTTCACTTGAGGTTTTCTTCTGCTCAGTTATATCCTTCAGACTGTGTAGGAGTCAATGAAACTGTCCCAAGTTTTGATTAACTTTAAGTAAGTCCTTATGTCATTTCTGTGTTGACTACACATAATCATAAAAAATACGGCTTGAGAAAAGAGTTATATCTGTTATTTTATGGAAGCTTTCTCTCTTTTTTTGTCACTTCTTTTGTACCAGTGTTGATGTAGCTGGGGAATTTCATTCAGCAGCTTTAGAACTATTCATAAAGAGAAGAAAAAAAGATAAATATTTGTGACCCATAGCTGGTGAGCAAGCTAACACTGAATTCCCAGCTGTGTCTTAAAGGGAGCTTTCAGAGAGAAAAAATGAAAATCTTTTTGGTCAAAGATTGTTTTTTCTGTTGATAAGGGCATAGAGGGGGAAAAACAGCTTTTGGTGCCTCAGCTCACCCCAGACATAGGGATAAAGGTAGATAGTTTTAATCAGATACAGTCTTAAGAGATGCACAGGAAGCTTTTTGACTCTACTAGGAAAAAAAATAATATCTAAGAAGCATTTGTGAATGGACTGTGTCATCAGTGTGTTGCCCAGCCCATGGAGTAATCTTTATTTAACGTGCCAGTGATGCGATAATTTTGGGGTTTGTGCTTTACTAAACCAAGAAAGCAACTGGCTCTGTGGTGGTTCTTATATAAATTACAAGGTTGGAGTCTTCATTTATTTGCACTTTGTTCTTAAGTATGTAAAACCAAGCATTAACACAAATACTGTGTTTTAGTCTTTCCTGGGGGAAAAAAGTGTAAACTGATACGTGTTCAAGGCCAGGTGAATGAGGCTCTGAGCAGCCTGGTGTAGTGGAAGGTGTCTCTGCCCACAGCAGGGGATTGGAATAAGACGATCTTTGAAGGCCCCTTCCAACCCAAGCCGTTCCATGGCCTGCCTCTGGCCAATCCAGGTGCTGTGTCCTGGAGCTGGTGCTAGCCTGGGCTGTCCCTCTGTCATCTGGATGGGGTGTGTGGGGCGGAGCGGGGAGGGAAAGAGGTACCTTAGAGACCTGATGGACAGGGCAGGTCCTGTGGCACTGTGAAGGGGAGTGCAGGCTACTGCACCGTGGGAATAGCAATTTGGGAGACAAATCTGTGGGAAACTAGGTTTTATGGAACAGGGTTTGTCTTCTTTTTGCAAGCCATGGGTGTAGAGGTGGACCTGAAATTGTGTCTCTAAAAACCTGGGCATTTTGGAGAGAGTAACGTGACCACAAAGTCAGACTGGAGCAGGTGTAGTGACCCAGCTGCAGGTGGCTGCACATCAGGTGAGGCCCCGTGGTCTCTGCTGCTGCTGAGAGATTAGGCTTTGAAGTCCTTCCAGGGTTGAGCCTTCCAGATATTTTCAGCATTCAGTGGCTGTGCAGAGCCACATGGTGCCAACAGCAGGGGGAAAGGGCCCGGAGCCGCAGGGCTGGCCGGTGTGCACTGGATCAGGGAGGGCTTGTCCTCCAGCCAGACCGTGCCTGCTGTGTGTGTTGGCTGCTGTGAGAGCTAAAGCTGGAACTGGCATTTGAGGAAGCATTAAATAAGAAGCAAATGTGCTGTTGATAATGAATGTGGTGCTAGGAGCTTGGATCATAACCTCTGTCCATTCTGAGCTGGGTGACTATAAAATACATGCCCCATTAGACTGAACAGCCATGCCACTGTTTTATCTGTGACAAAATAGTGTGCACCCTTCCAAACAAGATGTGGAGCTGTACCAGTGTGGGCTGTCTAATGAGGGGGTGCAGAGGTGTAATGCCTAACATTTACTGGGAGCCAGACAAGTGTCGACACGAATCAATGAGCAACCCTTAGAATTTATCTGCTGCTGGTGGGATGCAGTGGAGACAAGCCAGACTAAGCAGGCAGAGCAGAGCAGAGCAGCCAGAAGTGAACTGGAACAGGATCTGAACCACTCTGTCACCCTGAGAGATGGGCTGTCGTGCTCAGAGCTCAGGCAGCATGTTGTGGGGGGAGGTAACTGCAGCACAGCCACCTGAAATGCTTTCCATTGACAAAACTCACCTTCCTGCTGTGCTGGCTGTGACCACATCACAAGAACTTAACTGGATAGTTATGAAGAGATTCCAAATGTGTTTTACCTCTTTGGTGTTGAGTTCTGTCATACTGTGAGAACTTACCTCTTCATACTTGGTGCTTCATAAGCAGGCAAAGTGTTAGGTAAAAATGCAACCAGCTAGTTTTCTATTGAATCCTGTCTGAGCAAAACCCAGGGAAAAATATGTAGCAGTAGGATGTTTGTTCTGTTTCAACTGGCCAGGGATTTTTTTTTTACCTTTATTTTAAAGAAATGCTGCATTTTATTTCTGTTAACTGCAGAATAACGAGATCACTTAGCTGTTTAGTAATAGTAACTTCTTTCATCTAAGTTTAATTAGGAGCTAATAATGCAGAATTTCAGACAGAATCCTGAAAATACCATGCTAATTGCTTACTTTATTCCATAGCATTGGCATCAAGTATTTATAACCTTCCCTTACCTTGCCATAATTAGCTTATTCTCAGTAACTGCTACCTCAGCTTCCAACAAGTGAGAAGTTGGTGAAAGAAGTTACAAATATTTCTTAAATCTCTTGGTTGGACAAATGATTTACCTAGATGAAAGAGCCTAATTACTTGAAAATGTGTAATTGGACCATCATCAAGATCATGATTGTATGTGATATAAAAACAACTCCAAAGGAAGACCCAGTGGCATTTAAAACAGTGTGTTCTGATGAAAAACTTTTGATTGAAATCATTTAAGCAGCGTTTTCCAAAGTGGCTACTTATATTTTCTGGATCCTTGAGTGGACCTCAAATTCAGACTCCTATTTATACATGTGAGCACATAAAATGAAGTTGTGGCTCCTGAATTTTTTTCCTCATATTGGGCACTGAAAAACTTAAGGTGCACATAACTGGCTCCAGCCTGATACCTTATTGACCTTCTGAGGGAAACTGGGTTGCCTCTTCTCTGCCGGCAGAACATTTTGCACAAAGATCTGAAAGTTTTCTTTGTTGTTTTTTTTTCTCTTGCCCTTTCTGTAGTGTCAGCTCTGTTAGGAGAGTGCACAAAGGCAATTTAAGCTTTCTTCTCCTTTTGTCTGGAGGATATTCAAAATATTTTTTTCGGATACACCCAGTACACTCAAAGCAATTATTCTTTCTCCTGTGTAGGTTAAATGTTTATGATAATGGGTGTCAAAGTGCTAATCTTGGAAATCCAGAAAGAGTAGATGTTGAATTTTAATGATGATTCAAAATACATAATTTATCATGAGGGAAACGTTTTTCACTGAAGCAAAGTAGTCTGTCCAATAAAATAATGATTCCCAGACATTTGGGATGGACCTTCATTGAGGCTGTCTCCTGTTTCCTCTTGTCAGAGGCTGGAAAGGCAAAGTGATGTCACAGAAAGAGCACAGTAAAAGGACATCACACCAGTTACAGCTCATTAAACCTTTGTACTAAGAACCCCATTCAGAAGCTTAAAAAACGGCTTCAGTTCTGTTTCCTCCCTCTCTTGTAGGGCTTGGACTAAAGAGGAAATATGGTAGGGAAAATTAAAGCTACTTCTGCATAGGAGCTCCCACAAAGGGGCTTGGTGTGCTTTCACACTGCACTTTCTGTTAGTTTGTCCTTCCTTTTCAGAAGGTCCTTGCCTTTATTAAAGAGCCAACATGGCATTAGAAGTTTTTCTCAAAGCAGAGTAATTCCTAATTTAGTGGCTCCTTTGATAGTATTGTCAGACACAAAACAGTAAAGCAAGCGTTGGGAGATGAGATCTGCTTCCCCCCCAAAAAAAAAGAAGGAGGAATAGAAAAGCTTTTTGGAAAATTATGAAGCTGCCCTTGCTTTTTTGTTGGGGACATGAAAGCCTGTACTGAAGTGTAAGATGTTAATGCTGCAGCACTGTGTCTGTCTGCTTGCCAGTTGAGTTAAAATCCACGTGCTTACAAGTAGAATTAACAGCCTATTGAGTTATTTCGCTTTTCAAGTGGCAAAGTTCCTTAGCAGCTTTTGAGCAGGAAAATAGTGGTAAATACGTTGGTATGACTGCACAAAGAAGTCATCATTCCTCTTTGGAAGCAGAGTTCAACGAGGCATTCTTGATTGATTTCTTTGATCAGTCAAGACATTTGGGTCTGGGTATTTTTGTTGATACTGAAGAAATTACAACTGTCTGTTTACCAAAGACAAGTTGACACTTGTAACTTCTCAGTGACAGACTCTGAAGTGAAACCATGTGAAGAGATATTTGAGGACAGGAGGCAGGATGGTCTCCTGCCTATGGAAGTGGGAAGCAAGTTTGACAGTAGGAATTTCATCCTTGGATTTACAGCTGATTTACTTGAGCAGAAGCTTTTGACAGCCCACATCATCTGTCTGTGCCTGTTTGTCCTGTTCGTGAGATGAGAAAATCTGTTGTTTTGCTGCTGGAAAAACTTTTTTTCTATTCCTTGGGTTGTAAAAGGGGCTTTTTCTGAGTTTTTTTTTTTTGGTGAAGAAATCATATGTAATCGTATACTGAATTCTCACATTTGATTTCTGGAACAAGGAATTTTCCCAAACCTAGTATGTAAGCTTAGGAAAAATGGAAAAGAAAGTCCTGTGTCTGTGACAGTGATTATGCAGCCAGAGATTTATTTTCATTACAGGACCAGCAGAAATATAGCATGGACTAAATAATTATTATTTATGAACGTATGAAGGCTTTTTAAATACTTTTAAAATACCATCTTCAGTACTAATGTACTTACGTAACATTTCATGCAGACACTCAGAGGGTCTGTTCATAAGCAGTCATAAAATATGCAGAAAATACAGCAGCTCCCCTTCAGCATATAAAACAGCATGCATAAAGGAAATTTTGGGCATTTTGTCCCCTTACTTTTCTCTCTTTCCATCTTTCTGATGGAAACTCACAGTAATAGGCCCTGCCATCTGCTACTGTATATTCTTCATGAGTTTTAACATTTTGTTTTTAGAACCTGAAAGATGAGTAAAATGTCAAGTCGCCCAGAAAATAATCACAGGCACGACAACTCAAATGTTAGCTCAGCTTGTCTGTGCAAAAAGTGCTTCACAGCAGGTCTGGGCCCTCCCTCTTGGCAGATGGAGCAGGTACCCCCTTGGTGTTAGCTGGTATTTCCCAACACAAGGTGAGAAGCTGGGACTGCACCGGCAAAACTAACTCCCAGAGAAGCACTAAACTCTGTGTTGTATTATTAGAAAAATGTCATTGGTTCTTGCTACCTGTTTGAAAGGCTGGGTCTCCCTCTTTCTCCAGTTCTGGTTTTCCATCTTGCTGGGACCAGACTGGAGCTGACAAGCTGGGAAGGTGTTGGAAAGGTACAGGATACCTTTCAGCTGGAAAAATGCTCACAGCTCTTAATGGAGAGGAAAAGAACGGGCAGCCCGTTCGTGCCCCCTGGCTGTCAGGCTGGGGTGTGGCCGTATCCTTTGCCTCACACCTTCTTAACCGTGCAGAGATACAATTATTTCATTCAGTCGGTTCCCAGCAGCTCCAGGATGGTTCTCATAATAAATCCTGGGCACATTTGCTGCTTTTCATTACAATCAGAAGCCTCCTCGGAGATCCTTGCTCTCTCAGCCTCTGCAAAAGCCCCTGTTACAGCATTGCAAGATTTTGCACTTAATATTCCACTTCATAAGTCTGGAGCTTGTTTTCAATTATTTCCATTCTGTGCTTCGTTTTACTCATTCCTTTAGGAAGTCCCTTGTTCACAGGACATGTTTCAGGCTTTGCACTGACGGAAGATGCTCTTTACCAGGTGAGCGCTGGAAAAGAGCTGGAGAAGAGCTCATGTGCCCTGGAAAGGTGGATATTGCCTCCATCTGCAAAATGGGCAGTCAATTTTAAGGAATTGTAACTTGACTGTACTATTCCTAATATCTAAATTAGACCTGACTTCTGTGCTAACATTTTGTTGTCATTGGCATACCAGTTAAAAAAATAATTATAGACAAATTACTTACATAATGAAAAGGTCCAGAGAAACTGTAACTAGAATTACTGGCTTGTATTTTTCAAGGCACCAAATTGTCATTGAATTTCAAGAGTAGGGAGCCCTCTAGACCTTTAAACCTTTGGAAATCTCCGGTCATTTTAATCTTTTTTGTGCTTTTAAATACATTCCTCCTTCATAACACACTGACAATAGTAATGTTTTTAATTACTTCATTAAAATCATTGTGCTATAATATTTGCTGGCCTTGAAAACTTTTATGACCTCTGCTTTTCTGTTTTGTTCTTGCTTTGCAAAGTTTGGAAAGCTGGGTTTCAGTGTTTCACCTGGAAAACTGAAAGAGAGACCAGGATGTAAGAGTTCGGGAGATATCTCCCAAAACACTGTGCAAATCTTGGGAGTAACAAATCAAGAAGAGCATATTGAAATCAGAGAGTGAGGCTGTAGCTGATGAATAATGCTTTCCCCTTTCTTCCTACATGCTGTTTTCTTGTTTGTACTAATTTAGTGCAAGTACAGGAATGCTGTCAGCCAGTATTGTCACTGTCTGAGAAATGAGTCAGAATTCAGAGGAATCTAGGATCAAGTTGTCTGATGTGGAATAGGCTTCTTTCTGTCTTTCTAGATTTTTTTTTTTTTTTAATGCATTTGCCTTGATTTTGAAACATGACTGAAATGCTGTGGATGTATTTGAGCTGATCTATAGGAACATAGTCCTGATAGTTGCTGTTCACCCTCTAATGGAGCAGTGGGGGGTGGGGGGGCACACGAGACCTGAAGTTCATTCCTGGCTGTGTCCCAGGTTTACTGAATGATCAGTGGAAGGTCTTTTCTCTGTGTGTCTCTTTGTTTTCCTAGCCCATGATTCAGGGAGTAAACCAGTATTTAATTGCTGGTCATCTCCATGAGGAAAAGTATGGAGTTTGCTGTCTTTACATGGTAATAAAATACCCGTCATTGCTTTGTCTTACATAAACAACTGTTTTTAAATAACAAAACCAGTTGAACAGACATAAACCTGTAAAAATACTTACACTGTTCTATTAAATTTCTGTGCCAGGTTGTGTTTTCTTACAGGTATGTTTATATGGTGGTTTGCTTTTTTGCAGGCCCTGCTTGACACCCAGAATCTTTTGAGAGCCCAGATTACAAATTTTACTTTCAACCTGGGATTTTCGGGGAAGTTTTATCACACAGGTAAGTTTTGTCACTTTCCTTCTGATGGTTTTCTTTATAATCTGAGGACAGTAGGAAGGATAGAGACTAAAGGTCTTAGTAAGCTGTGATTTCTGCATTAGGTGTCAGTGTGGAACAGATTCAATTCTTCCTCCCCTTTATTAAAATTTCAGTCCTTTCAGCCTCTTGTAGACTGATGAATTCCACCAGTCATATGAAATTTTCCATTGATTTCACTGAGAGACCTGTTGAGCTACCACAGTTTATCCTCTTGGATACTGTGGAGATACAGCAATATATATTATCCATTAAAATAATCTTGTACTTAATCCACTGTAGAAATAGGTAGAAGGTATTAAAATAGGATGTGAACCCAGCAGAATGGTCTGACTGTCACCTTTGTCACCAGTGCCTCAGCAGGCAGTACTTTAAAATGGACACATTTTGTGATGTTAATACCAGTCTTATATTTTCAAACATGTGTAAGATTATAATACAAGTAGAGGCTTTACTTCAGAGCTATTTTTTTCTTTTCCTTTTGCAGGGACTGAGGAGGAGGATGAAGGTGATGACCTGCTGCTGAGATCTGTGGATGAGTTCTGGTGGTTTCCCCACATGTGGAGTCACATGCAGCCCCACCTCTTCCACAACGAGTCCTCGCTGGTGGAGCAGATGATCCTCAACAAAAAATTTGCCTTAGTGAGTTAAAATTTTGCATTTTTTATTTAATTTAGATCCTCAGAAACCATTATTCTTACTTTGTTAGAAAACCAATCCCTGTAGAATTTGGTTTAGTCTCAGTGAATTGGGGAAAAAGGAAGTTTTGATAAAGTGCTTTTTGCAATCACTCTTCTGTGAAAATTCTGTTTCTCAACTGTTTGTATTTCCTTCTCAATTAAAGTTTGATTTGGCTTTCTGAAAAAAATTACAGAAAAATTCTTTCAGAATGAAGAATTAAAATGTTCCCATCTTAGAAAGTCAATATAGAAAAATGATACTCTATTTCAGTATTTTTGTATAGAAAATTTTATCCAAATAACCCATTGTTTAGATTAGGAAAAAAAAAATCCAATTTTCTGAAAGAATAAATGTTCCATCAAAACATGTCAAATGACTTTATGAAACCACTGCATGTTAGGATTGGTTACACGTGCCACATTTTCAAAGATGATTTTCTGCAATGATACCTAATAACATCTTATATATTCCCTTTGGATCAGCATTACATAAACTTGTTTTGTAAAGCATTGCCTTTACTCATTATTTACTCGCAGCCAAATTCTGAATAAAAGAGGGAATATAAGAAAAATTAAAACTAGATTTTCGGTCTGAGGATACCAGAGAAACAGGCTACAGATGCTTTCATGCAGCAAAACAAAACCAAAATGCCAAACATAGTAGATGTTATTTATCTGAAGAAGTGGTCTGATGTAAAGACCTTAAAATGTCTTACATCAGAATAGCCCAGCAAACATCACTTATTTGCTGCATTCCATCTCTTTATCCAGCATCCTAATTTTACTTCTTCCTTTTCAAAATGCACTGGTGGCTCTTTAGTTGGCAGGTAAAGACTTTGTTCCTGGGAAGTGCAGGGGAATTTGAAATGCCAGAACAAAGGAGAGTGCACTTATGGCCATGTGGCAGTGAGTGTGGGAGGACAGCATAGACCTGAATACCAAGCAGTTGGTGTTTGTGTTTGAAAACTTTGCTTTTAAGTAAGATACAGCCTTTCTTTCAAGATTTTACCAGGTTTACTGAAAATTGTAGTTGTACTGAGTACAGGCCAGCTCAATTTGAATGTTTCCTCTGAAGAAAGCATTCCAGTAGAGGTTAGAATCAGGAAAATGTAAAAATCCTGTGCCCAGATTTCCCCTTCTAATACGATTCTGTGTGCTGTTCCAAGGTCCACTGGAAATGAGTTCTTGTGGTTCTGGTGTGACCTAAGACATCCTCTGGGATTAGTCTACAGAATGTAAGCATTAAAGGATGTTATTAGAATAATGCATATTCAACCCTGGCTTTACATAACTCCATGAATTTCCATATTCTTCACTATTTTCAACGCTCTTAATATGCACCCATTTTTCTTTGAGATAAGACTCAGAGTTTTTTCATATTCCTTTGCAACTAGTTTATTCAAAGGAAGAGGTCCAAGTATCAACCAACTCTCTGCACACAAAGTGTGACTACAAAAAATGACCATATAAATGCAGCCAATATAAAAAACACTCGAAACCAGAATTCAAAGGCAGTGCAAGGGCAGCCTTCCTAAATCATGACAACACAATGACGTCTTATGGCCTGTGCACTCTGCTAATCAGACTGTCAAAGAAAGATCTGTTATCCCCTGTTCCTTTGAAAAGTAACCTGAAAGGAAATACATTAAATATGAAAGAAGGTAGTAGCAGTAAGGTCAGTACGTAAACAAGAGAAATGACAGGAGTCTGCAAAAACAGGAAATGTACTACAAAAGGATTTACTCCACGACATCTGCCTGTGCAATGTTACAAGTGCTTATCTTTTATCCTTTTTTAAAATGACACTGAAATGGTTAATCTGGGTTTTGAATAGGGTTTTATGTTTTGAGTGGACTAGAGGGTACAGGCAGTGAGTGAAATTCAGCTCCTCATCCGAGTAGTTGTGAAGGGACATGCAGTGGAAATCACACTCTAGTAGTTGGAACTGCCAGGTACTACCTGTTGTGTTGAATACGTGCCATTTTCTCTCTGAATTCTCTGCCTTCCATCTCCCTTCCAGATCAGCATACTTTGATATTACTCCTGTTTGCATTGCAGACCTGTTCTTGATCTCTCATTAAACAAAGGATCTGAGAAATACCAAAACGTCAAGTTCCTTCAGTTTTTGAAAGCAGCCCTTGTTCTGTTATGTTTTAGGAACACGGTATTCCAACTGACTTGGGCTATGCAGTGGCTCCGCACCATTCTGGAGTGTATCCAGTACACGTTCAGCTTTATGATGCCTGGAAAAAGGTCTGGAATATAAGAGTTACCAGCACAGAAGAATACCCCCATCTGAAGCCTGCAAGGTACAGACGTGGCTTCATCCACAAAAACATCATGGTGAGTTGTATTGATGATGTTCACGCCGTACTCTGCCGTGTTATGAACAATTTATTTTTAAGTGGAAAAGCACAGTATCCTGAAAGTTCACATTGTGAGAAGCACATATTGCTCTGCATAAGTAGCAAAATATATTTGACAGTGCCTTGTTAATTAAAATGAGTCTGTTGCTGATGATGTTACTGCCGATGAAGGTGGCATCCAGGCGCCCCGCTGTCAACAGTTTACAGGCTGTTCGCTCCTCTAGTCCTACTGTTAATGCTGGTTCAGAGATCTCAAGTTAAAAATCAGCTTGGCATGGTTCAACAGAATAGGATGGGTTAGGTTTCTCTCAGGTTTTTCAGCATTACATCATTCACAGCCCCCTTTGCCAAAGGAAGGGGTTGTACACAACTGACACGGAAGGCGTTGTGCTGCTGCCATCTGGTCACTGGGGCGGAGGCTATTTCAGATTCACATCCTGTCATTATTATCTCAGAAGTGTTTCTAAACAGCTTTTCAAATTCTTGGTGACATGTTCTGGAGTAACTTCCTTTTGGAGCATGTGGGAAGAGTGGTGAACAGGCAAGATCTGGGGGGTGTGCTGTGTTATACCTCTGGCTGCAACAAGAGGTTTCGGAGGGTCAGCTGCCTTGCCACAGTATTGCCCCTTAGAACAGAATTCTGGCATTGTTCTAAAGTTGCCATGGATACCACTTTGCTTAGCTAAACTGTAATATTTTAAAGTTTTGATCTATTTTTGGGTGAAACAAATCAAAATGATCTCCAGAAGTCCAGGAACAAATTTGACACTGTACAGGTCCGAGCTATAGTTTTTGTTCTCCTCAAAGCAATCCCTGTATGTAAAACAATGGTTGTGCATGTGCTCAGGGAGCATGAAGCATTTGGGGAAGATGGATTGACTCACAACCTCCAAAAATCTCTTTCATGAATTTTTGTAAAAAGATGTCATTTGAATCTCACATAATGAGATTTAGTACAAGGACACTGCGGCCAAAATCTGTTCCCGAGAACAGTCGTATAAAACCACCTGTTTTGGGAGTCTCAAGCTTTCAGCTCTCCAGGGCAAGTGCATTAATTTTTTACATCTGCAGGCTTATAGTAATGAATACATTCAGTAATAAAACCGGTGTGTAAGATTTGCCAGAGCACCTCCCAGCCAGTACAGCTTCATTCCCTGCCTCTGCGAAGAATTGTGCTCATATTTCATCAGTGCAATCCAAAGGTTTGTTAAAAACATATGGAAGTTTAGAGAAGATGTAGAAATTCCATGCATTTTTTGACAACGCAGAATTTGCACTCTGTGGTCACAGTATCCTTTACA
Organism: Empidonax traillii; assembly: GCF_003031625.1. Lineage (NCBI taxonomy): Eukaryota > Metazoa > Chordata > Aves > Passeriformes > Tyrannidae > Empidonax > Empidonax traillii. The sequence goes on along the minus strand of NW_020955392.1, from coordinate 487,475 downwards.
TTACAAAAAAAAATAATATTGAGAAATGAAATGCGGGAAATAAAACCACAGCCTGTGTCAAATAAGGCACTTGTACACTTTCAAAGTCAATAATAATCCCAGTGTAAGAATTTCACATGAACATCCATACTCAGCTCTTGGTTTTCTGTAAGGGATAGACATAACTCAAATACTCTCCAGCAAATTATTTCCTCAAGTCGATAAAAAATATTTTAAATTTCTGCTGGAAAACTTGACTGCATTTATTAGTTCTTCCCATTTGAAAGATTTGTTCTTTGAATGTTTTTTAAAATAACTTTTTTTGTAGTATTTTGTGTTGCAACTGGTCTTCCAAAACCAGCACAGGTAAATGAGAAGGAAAATTTTCTTACGATGTGAGAATTATTGGCAAAATTCCCCATGTATTAGTGTAAAATTATTATTGCTGCTGATGCCTGGGCCAAAGAAGAAAACCAATTTGACTTTCAAATTCCAATGTAAATTTACAACAAAGCCATCACTCAAATAAAAGTGGTACTGATTAATACAGTATAGACTGATAATATTTCAGATTATGTTTCAAAATATTTTAAAATTTTAGAACTCACTGATGATTACACTTCAAATACTTGGTTGTAGGATGAGGCATTACAGACAAAGTAAATATGATGAATTTTTGGATGTTATGATTTCAGTGTTAATAATTCAACTAGATTCGTATTGACTTCTGACAAAGTTGAGATGCCAGATCTACCCAGCAATTATCAGTTATGTGTTACTTACCCGGCATTTATTATGTCATTTAAAGTATAAACTCTTGAATCTTCTTTTAAATTATTTTTTTTAAAATAAATTCAGGTGCTTCCTAGGCAAACTTGTGGCTTGTTCACCCACACCATTTTCTATAAAGAGTATCCTGGAGGTCCAAAGGAACTAGACAAAAGTATTCAAGGAGGAGAGTTGTTCTTCACAGTGGTCCTCAATCCAGTAAGTACAGTGTCATTTTGAAATGTTTGAACAAAATTAATGAAAGGAAAACACACTTGTGGTCTCCCTTCTAGAGGATGGCAGGAGTCCCAGTCCTTACTTTGATGATACGTATCATTTCAGGCATAGAATCACAGAATGGTTTGGAAGGGACCTTAAAGATCATCCGGTTCCAACCTCCTTATCAATGGAGCTGAGACCTGGAAAATTCCTTGGATGGGGAGGGTATTGGGACCATAACAATGCTTTGGCAGTTTATGGATTTGGACTGAAAGTTACTGGGCTTAGCAAAGGAGATTGAGAGGAAGGCACAGTAACAGCATTTTGAGTCTGGACAAAATATATTCCATATTGAAGCACAGCCAACAACTATTTTACAACGGCAGGGAAACAGCAGAATTTAATAGGGGTGCTTGAGGCATAAGCTTTTGAAAGTAAAAGAATTAAGAGAGCAGAGGGGAGGACAAGGTAAGAGGTGAAACACTCATGATATTTTGGTATAAATCAACTTGGATTGTCCCTGCCTGACATGCTTGAATGTTGAGTACAGTAATGCCTTTTTATATATTACAGTTAGGTCTTTGAGTCCTGCATTGCTGTATAAACTGCGTGAACACCCGGTTCTGAAAATTGTGATATCCCCAATACGATACTGGCTAAAAAATAGAAGTTAAATAAATTATTTTCTAAATATAGCTGTAAATGAATATTAGGCCAAAACCTACCCAGGACCAGTTGTTGAAATCCTTTTAGGGCATGCCCTTGTACAGGTGATGCATCTGGTTTTAAATTCCTGCTTATAAATAGTTTCTGAAGTTCTCAGCATTAGCCTGGAATGTAATAATTTTGAAGGTTAGGGTTTGCATCTTTGTTGGTTTTATGTATTGCATGCATTTATATTGTAATTTGCAAGTCAGAGTTGGGCAAAGATTTAGACATTAAAATGAAAACACAGTAGCTTTAGGAGTCTGTCTAATTATGAAGGGGCATTTTAAACTTCACAAACTTTCCTGTATTCCCACTAAAATTGCTGGGATTTCTTCATGTGGAAACACCAAGCTTTTCAGAGGATGCAAAAATTCCCATATGAGGCATTTTCTAAATGTTATTTTTCACTGATAGAAAAAGAATAGGAAACACTAACCCAGGAACCATTACAGTGTCAGCTAACCAATATTCTGAACAATGAGACTTTCGAAAAATGGCTGTGAATTCAATGTAAATCTCAACAAATCCCTTCATTGTTTTTTTTGGATGACTGATCTTAAGTGAACGTAGTTTTTGAGGTGTAAATCCCAGCTGAGACTTCAATGAGTACCCTGCACTGAAAGAAGTGCCCCCAAGAGCAAAGCCCAAAATTTCTCTGTGGTTTGGTAGTTTTTCACAAGAGAAGGCTCTGCTTCCTTGTAGTGTTCCAGATCTGCAGAATAAACCACAGAAACCCACAGTATATTTTGTGTTTTGTGCGTCTCTCCTCAGGATCCTGCTGACTGCAGCGGCCCTTAGGCAAGATCATGCTGTCAGGATCTTCCACCAAATGTTTTACAGGAATAAAAAATAGCAAGTTTCAGCAGCCCTGTATTATTAGTATACTGACTGTATTTCCCCCCATGTTATCAGTTGAAAAATTGACCTACAGGGAGGTTGATAGACTTACAGACTGATTTAGCCAGGGAATTCTGTAACAAAGCCACAAGGAAAACACGCATGGTACAAGTGTGTGGTGATGAGTATCTCACCCAGTCAGAAAGACCTATGTCTTTGTTTTATTATCTCACGTTGTTACTATTTTTCCTAGCACTGTATTGACTTTAAAACATTTTACCAAGTATTTTTCCAGCTAGGCTTGTTAGAATCTTCAGTGACTTCAGATTGGTCTGTCTCTATGTGCAGTATTCAGTGAAATTCTTGGATTAGAAAAACAAATTTCTGTTCAGTGTCTCTTAAAATGAAGTTGTACCAGTTTCCTAGGTATGTCTTGTAACTGGTGAAGGAAGTGAGCCATTAGATTTTGAGCTTTGTATAAGGATGAGGTGGGTATAGACCCTGCCATCAACCACGTCATTTCTTCTCAGGTGGGCTAGTGAATCTCTTTATCAATACTGACCAAGGCTCTCTCAGTAGTTCTGATAACCCAGTCCTAAAATACCCTTTGAACTATGGAAGGTACAGATTGGGAGCTCTGCTATCTTACAAGATGAATGTTTAAGGGGAACCAACAGTTCATGAAAAATTTCTGTACTTTTTCTCCTCCTAAGAAAAACAAACATAGAAGATTACAGTAATTGCATTACATGCACTCCCATGCACTACCTGCCAAAGTACGGTGTGTCTGCAGGTGGAAAGTAGAGGGAAAATGCCCTGTGGAATTTGGTGAAAGCCTTGAATTGGTTGACAGCCCAACAATGAAAGTAATGTGTAGCCAGCTGTGTGTTCTCCCCATGGTTACTGCGGTGCTGATCGAGAGGGAAGACTGTTAATGCTTTGAGCCCTTTGTCTGATTGATCTTAAAATAATTGTAATCTTTGTCTGCGCTCAGTTCTAAGTATTATTTTCTTCTAATTTTTACCTCTCCCCAGTTGCAGTGAGTAGAGCTGTTATTAAGCTAATTGACTTGCAGCAAGGGAGAAATTATCTCCTTTAGCACTAAAAATGAGAGGATTTGTGTGAGCATCAGCAGAACCTGCTGTATCTTAATGTGACCCTGAAAGAAATGAATACCCAGGCTTTGGCACTACAGAGGGAAAAACAAAACCAAAGGCATTCAGACTCAAATCTTTCCTTTCTGTCTGTCCTGCTTGGCACAACCTCATATTTAATTGTACTGAGTGTGAGAAGCAGGAAAGATGGTTCAGTTTGACAAGCTTGAGTGAGAAAGGCATCAGTTTCATCTGCATCCTTCCTACCTGTTCTTCAAAACCAGCCCATAAAAGCCAGACAGAGTCTGGTATTTTGTGGGTGGAATAGAAATCAAAAAAAACCCCACAAAGTCCTAAATGAACAGGCATATATGGAAAGGCTGTGGAACGGGCAGGATTAGCTGTCTCATTAGAGGTGATTCCTTGTAACAGTGTACAGGAGATGCATCAAAGTTGTGGGCAGTAAGAAACTTGGCCCTTCTGTGATCCTTAAAATAATCAGGTGGAAAGCCTTCTATACAAGTGGTTTATTCTATCAGTGTGTCAGTCTGATGGAGCAAATCCAGCTGTTACTCTGAATACCTGAAACAAAATGTTCTGAGAAACTTGGAAACAATATCAGAACTGCAAACAGAGTGTGCACAATGCCAGATTAATTGGATTATAGGTGTTCTGAGAGTTACACATACTCTTGTGGCCTGTAAACATTTGCTCAGCAGCTAAACTCTCAGCAATATACTAAATCGGTAATGCATCTGCTCCTAGTGCCTAGCTGAGCCTACATAATTAATTGTCAGTCATAACTTCATTTTGGAATGTTGTGCATGACTTCATTGAGTTGAGAGGCCTCAGTGCTGCCTTTTCATGTTGGTGCACAGATTGGAGGGTGACACAGTGCCCGTGACAAAAGTACCTTGATGATAATGTGATTTAATAATACGAATTTATTCAAGTTGGAATTGCCTGCAATAAATCTATATATGGTTTAAAAAAAAAATGAAATGTACGCCCAGTATGTAATAAATGTTTATTACCAAGTTTTTCTTATACAGATTTTTCTAGTCACAGATTTAAAATGCGAGAATAATTGATCTGTTTAACATCATCAGTATCCTGAAAGTCTCAGACCTCCCTCTCTTTCCCTGATGGGGAAGGAGTGCAGAAATTCTGGAGACAAGCTGGAAAGGGAAAGCAGAGTAGAGGAAAACACCTTGACTGCTCTGATTTGAAAATGTGTGAGAGCAGGGAAGGAGCTGCTGCCTAGAGGCCAGATTTAGTCCCAAGCCATCATTTTAAAAGTTGTCTGCATTCCATTTCAGTTCCCTTGTGAAAGATATTAAATCCTGTGGAGACTGTGCACTGAAGTGCAACCAAGATGATAGTTTGTGTATGAGGAACAGCAAAAAATGGTGATCCTCCTGCACTGAGAGAAAGAAAATGCTGAGATGCCCTGAAAGAAATTACTTGAGAAGAGTGCTGGAAATAATAAAACCAAATGAGCTCTTTTTATCTGAAAGGGAGGTTAAAATGCTTGTTAGAGTAAATATAAATCCATTCAGAGCTGCTTCCCTTTTGAAGAAGGAATAAAGAAATATGTGAAGCTCTGCTTGTAGTTTACAGCATTTCCCAGAGGTGCAGCAGTATTGAACAAATAGTGTTATTTACTAGGTCTGGCCTTGTGAGGTGCCCACGAAGGATTCCTTTTAAATCTCTTGATCACTGGTTCTAAGAGAATAAATCTTAGCAGTGTAATGTGCTATTAGTTGCAGAGAAAGAGTAATCACTCTCCTTAGTTAGAGCCTGTTTGAATGAATCAGGATGTGGTGTGATGGAGCAAAACAAAGCATCATAACTCAGGGTGGAAGGCAAAAAAAAAAATATCCATTATGTGTTGTCTTGGTGTGAAACAGCCCCACCTGCACAGGGAGGTGGGTGGTGACACACCATCCATCTCGGCTCATCTGGGGTGGTTTTGATGCCACACAGAAGTAAAGGAGACCTTTTCTTTAATGTGAAGTCACGTATTAGATCATGTATTTGGTTACATGATGTATGGACTTCTTTACAAGAGTCAGTCATTCAAGTTTTAAACCAGCATTTGATCGTCTTTATTATAAATAATTAACCATAAAGTTTTTGACATTAAAAACCCCCCTGTAAAATGGGAGCTAAGGTCTCTGATGTATTTTTCCCTTTCACTGGCACAGTTTTGTATGCTGGAAATTATTTATGATGATATGTCCAATCAGTTTTTCAGCCTGCACTCTGACATTCTTTAAATTACAGTGATATTCTCTTCAGGGGAAAAAAATAATACATATTTTCCCCAAACTAGCAATCTTTTCAACTGCCCTTGCTTTTTCTTTCATGGCAGTGCTGTAGCTGTTGGCAGGTGAGGAGCTGCCAGGAGGTGAATTGACATTAAAAATGCCAGAGGTCAGCCCAGGTGTAGGAAAGAAAGAGGCTGTCAAGAAAACAAGTTAACCTTTCTTGTGGAAACCTGCTGATTGTACCTTTGTTGAGAGCAACGTTGTCCTGTGGCTGGTCTGTTCCTGCTTTCAGAACAGAAATAAAAAAGGAAACTTGAAAAGGTTATACATTTGGTTGCCTAAAGGGGAGGGGTTTTCAATCTCAGTCCTGTCAGCAGTACATTCCAGTTTTTCATTCTTTTCTTCTTTTTTTTTTTTTTTTTTTAAATTGAAGGCTGGAATTCCTTTATAAAAGATTAACTTCAGTTCCTGAACTAATTTCAGAATTATGACCGTGATAAGCCTTTCTTTTTTTAAAGTGGCTTACATCGGGTCTTACTTTAAATAGAAATTGCTCATTCATGGCATTAGCAGATTTATTTAGAAAACGAGTCATGTTTCTAATTTTTTAGTGGAAATCAGTCTGGAGAGTTTATCTTGGGAGAGTTCTATTTTAAAAAAGAACTTCAAAAAAGAACTCGGTGGTAGAGAGGTGAGGGTTGCAGATTTCAGTGTAGGAACAGTAAGTACACTGTTTCAGCAGTGAACAGTTACCTTGGCAAATGAATTGTTGTGCAAAACAGAGGTTTCAGTCTTGAGCCCATGAGAGACCATCCCTGTATTCCTGCTCTGCCCATCAGCACAGTTCAGGTGCATCCAAACACCCTTCCTATGAGAAAGCTCCTTGGAAGCATTGCTTCCCTTGGGAGTGTGGAAGTGCAGTTGGATCACAGGATGCAGCGAGGAGGGTGTCTCTGAGCACCGGTTTCACTTTTGGGGAGAGTAAAATACCAGCAGCCTTAAAACTTGGGCATTTGTTTTATTTGGGAGTATTTTATGCAAAATTATTTGGTTGTACTCAGTCAGGTTTCACAGGGTTTTTTTGCTGTTTCTGTGTATGATTTGTCTGTCAGCCCAGTGCTTGCAGAGTGGCTTTGGAGAAGAGATGAGTTCTTTATCCTGTAGAATTTACAGCTGGAGCAAGGAGATTTAAATACACAGCAGTAGAGGTCAGCTACCTCTTGGTCTCTTCCTTCTTTGCTCTTCCAAGGAAACAGAAATCACATTTTTAGCATTACATTTGTATTCCACTTTAGTTAAACTCGTGAGCACTGTTTTTGCTGTATCCTCCATTAAGCAAATTTACATAAAGATTATGTCAGTATTGCCCAGCCCCGGGGTAGGATTGCATATCCTGGTGCTCACAGAGCTCATGGGACCTGTTCCAGCGTTTTCCTCATTGATTGCATCGAGTTGACTTGGGAAGAAGGATGTAATTCAATGAAGAGCCAGGGTAGGAAGGTCTGTGTGAATGTGATCCAAGTCCTGCAGCAACAAATAAGAGCAAAATGCAAATGAGATTTACATTATCTGGGGTTGCACTGCCATCTAGTGATGCAGAGACTCAAGGTGTGCTGTCTTTGTTTTGTCTGCTGCAGATCAGCATCTTCATGACACATTTGTCAAACTACGGGAACGACCGCCTGGGCTTGTACACCTTTGTCAACCTGGCCAACTTTGTTCATACCTGGACAAACCTCAAACTGCAAACCCTTCCTCCAGTTCAGCTGGCTCACAAGTATTTTGAACTATTCCCTGAGCAGAAGGACCCTCTCTGGCAGGTGGGCAGGTTTGCTGATTCAGAGGTCAGAGAAAAATGGTCTTGATGGCGTTTCTTGTGAAATTTGTCGTTTCAGTTTCCTGTAGAGAAAAGCATTTATATTTTTAGATTTACCAGTTGGTTCCTCCAAACAGCTTACTGAAGCTTCAGTGTGTGATTGTGTTACCTGCCACTTGTAAAAGGCTATGAAATGAATATGTATTAGGATGTATAATTAAAATTAATTCATTTTATTTGAGACTGTACTTTTAAAAAAAAATGTGAGGAAAGGCAGGAAAGTGCATGTTGTGTTATTTCCCCTCTCCTTTTGGAACTAACAGCAGTGAAGCATTTGACAGAGAAATGTATATACATACTCCAGTAGTTAAAGAAATGAACTTCTCTCCAAGTGTACAAGGAGGAAAAGACATTAAGACCATGGATACCCTAATGCTAAACTGATTAACCACGTAGAAATAGATTTAGAAAGATTAGAAAGTTATACAAAAGGCTGAGAACTACCCAAGGAAGAAGTTTCCAAGAAGCTGTAAGGTACCTGGGTCCTTGCAGTGATAATATGTAACCAAAATATCATCTTCTTGAGGTGACTTGATAGAAGTACTCTGAGGAGCAGACGTTATTAAATCAAACATAAAAATGTATTTCAGCTTGCTTACTCAAATGTTTTCCAGCCTTGGATATTGAATTGCCAACTCAGAGTCTGAGATTGCAAATTTGTACTTTAATATCCATCTTGAAATTCATGCTGTTATTGAATAAAACATTGAACTAGGGGGGAAAATGTCAGGAATTCTGCCTCATACTAAGATAAAATGAATTTAAAAATGGAAATTAGCCTGTAGCCAAATTACTTGAAAAATTAGAATTACTTAGAAAAGACATTTGTAAGTAACAGTGACTAAGATATACTGAATATGGTGTATTTTGTCAATAATGCACATTAATCTGAGTACAGTTACATATTTTTAAGCCTAGAAAGGGTGCATGAAGATAATTCCCTTCACCTCAGGGCAGTGCTGCCAAACAACAGTGTCAGAAACTGTTTGCAAGTAGGATTTCCAAAACAAATCTAAACTGATTCAGTTGTAAAGCAGCAAATGAAAAAAACCAAGATTCATGTTATATTCTGATTTGAACTGGAGAATCAGAATATTTATAAAGTGTATGGAAAGTCTTAAATGACAATTAATGTACCCTTTCAGTATAGTGTGGTAGCTGTTCTAGTAATGTAAAATTAAAAATCAGTGATTAGATAACTCATCAGCAATTTTAAGTCTTCCTAACTTGTATGTCATTGATATATTTCTATGTGGGTGAAAAATTGGTCATTTATAGATAAAGATAATTTAAGGACCTTCTCAGGTGTGATGAGCAGTGACATTCTGACTTTTCTTCTCTCTTGTAGAATCCCTGTGATGACAAACGGCACAGAGATATCTGGTCTAAGGAAAAAACCTGTGACCGATTGCCAAAATTCTTGGTTGTAGGACCCCAGAAAACTGGTGAGATTTTATTGCATTTCAGCAAGATAGGCTGTGTGTGACTTGAAATAATTTTACTCAGATTGCTGTGTAGAGATCTTGATCATCTAACAGCAATTTTTAATTTTCAGATATCATCCAAGTATGCTTTAATAACGTGAGTTACAACAACAGACAGTAAACGTAAATAAAAGGCAGAGTTCAGGTGTGTGTCAGATTTTGGGGGCTTTATGTCAAAATCAGCAACACTTTGATAAATCATCAGTAAGACAAACTCTTGTCAAAGTGGAAAGAGGAGATGACAGCACAGACATTTTTCCAAGGGTTGGATTCTGAATTGAAAGTACTTATCTGTCCCACAAGTGTCTTGTTTATAGAAACCTGTTATTTCTTTGCATTAATTTCAAGTCAGGAGGTTCCTAATGGACAGTTTGAATTGCAAGATTGCAGTAGTTTATAAATTACCTTAATGGTTAATTTTCTTCTCTGTAATCAGAAAATTGCATATGTGCTTGCTTTCATCTTCACCAGTCCCTAATAGCTCCTTGAGTGCAAGAGTTCTAAATTATTTTTTGTGACAGTCTCATTTAAACCAATAATTATTTTTAAAGCACAGTTATTATTAAGTGTGAAAACCAGATTTCAGGCATTGGCATTCCAGTTCTTTTGTTAACTGTTTACAGTTCTTTAAATCTCTTCATTCTGAAAGCTCAGAAAGCACAGAATCTTAGGTAATATAAATCAGAGTCCCCTCACTGAAATGGAATGGAATAAAGCTGGTTTAGTCCATCTGTGAGTATGATCCTCCCAAAAAATGTGTGTGTATGTATTTTCTTTTTAAATCTTGGACTTTTGTCCTATTTGCAGGTACCACAGCCTTGTATTTGTTCCTGATCATGCATCCTTCCATCATTAGTAACTCCCCCAGCCCAAAAACCTTTGAGGAGGTACAGTTCTTTAATAGAAATAACTACCACAGGGGGATTGATTGGTAAGATGGGTTATTAGTATAAATATACAAGTTTATATATTGTGAACAATACAAAAATGACGTTACTGTTGGTAATGGTAACTGTGCATATATAGAGTGAGATAAGAAAGAACCTTCAGTGAAATGAGAAAGAAATGCAAGTGAAGAATGATCTTACTACAGAATATCATAAATGCGCTAATTTTTGTGAGACTTTCTTGTATAAATCCATATATTAATATATGCAAAACAGTAACAAAATATATTTTTCTCATTCTCACATGCCTTTGAAGTTGGGACAGTAATGGTTGTTAATTGGATATATGGACACAAAAATTATGTTCTTGTTGTAAATCTTATTTCTTACAAGAAAAAAAATCAGGTAGAGGCTATTTTTTTTTTCTTGAAATAGGATTTAGAAATGGTAATCATGTAAAGGGGGAAACAGGGAAAGCCTCTCAGAATGTTCTTTAAAACTCAAGGATTTGGGAGAACGTGTCTCTGTAGGTTAGTAAGTGATGGTAAAACAAAGCACATGTCCCTGCTGCCGTGTTCCCTTTGGATACCGGGGAGTCACAGGCACAGCTCCACCAAAGTCACTCTTGACTTCTCCTGCTCTCAGAAAGGGCTGCACTGGAAAGCACTACACGATGGAAAGCGGTAACTGGGGAGCACCAGTGAAGGATTATTGATTTTTTGTCTTGTTTCTTTATTTTACCCCCAGTGTAAGGGAAAGTAGTTTTATTGCCTTTGACTTCGTATTCATCCATAAAATTACCTGGGTGAGCGCTGCTCTGTGGTCTCAGTGCAGACACGTCAGATCCAATTTGTTTGCAGTCACTGGCTTTTCAGAGTTGTAATTGTTGAGCAGATTCTTACTGGAAAGTGTGGTGAGTCAGCCAGTTACTGCCAGTTGGGAGGTGCTGGATGAACAACTGGGAATGGGAATGCTGCCCTCTTGCTGCTGAGACTTTTGGAGTCAGTGAAGATGACAGGCAAGCCAGGCCTAGGAGCTCCACACTGATGGAGACAGTCTAAGTACAGTAAGCCAGTTCTTCCACAGAATCAGGATCTTCATGTTGCTGGAAGACCACTTTTCTGCTTCTCTCATTCCTCCTGCCATATCCACTTCCTTAAGGTGCAGATACAGTTTGGCTGCCGCACCTGTGCCAGACTGCCTTCATCTTAGCGGTGGTGAATAAAGCTCACGGTGGTCAGCCCGTATAGACCAGGCTCATCCTCTTGGCAGGTTCTCCCCACAGCTCCCACCTCTGCACTGGGTGCCCCTCTCACCACTGCCAGGTTCTCACCCTGGAATCTTGCATCCTCACAACTATCCATTGGTACAGCTTCTTAATTTTAGGTTTGCATTCCGTCTGCCGGACGAATCTCTCAGACTTTCTAGTCTGATTGTGTATTTTAATGCTGGCTTGTAATGAGCTTACTGAGTGGTAATTAGATGAAAGCTCTCTCCTCATTAGTCCATTAATTGGCTAGGATTCTTGCAAGAATCACAAATAACAATCAGTTCAATTTCTTTTGGGGTTGTGTAGATACAGCTTTATCCCTGACCCTAACTGAGGCTTTAGCCAGGCTTACCTTTAGGCCAAGGCTAGCTACAGAAGCAGAAGAGCTGCTTTCAGCCCTCATGGCCTCAATATTACCATTTTGAAAGCAGTATAGGTGTAAGTTGTCATCAGTGGTCTTCAGGGGAGGTTGTTTTAAATGGCATTTATTTATTTAATTTATTTCGGTGCATCTTCCCCACATAAGCAGGCTCTTTTGAGTGAAAGCAATGCTGATAGTATCTTTTTCTTACAGTTTTGCACTGTAATTGATGTCAGCAAAAGGGCAAATTTGGAAAACTCAATTTCTGCTTTTGACTTCAGCAGTTTGTTCTGACTGAAAAGTGAGAATTTGCTAATTATAAGAAGATACATGAATATTGTAACATTTTCATCCAGTTACAAAAAAATAGCTGCAATGTCTAGTTATATGTAGTGAGAAGAAAGCTACACCTAAAATATGATCAAAAATATAATGTGAACTTCTGTTTGCTTCTATTTGGCAGTTAGCTGTTATTTTGAGTATTCTAGAATAAAATATGCTTAACAGATTTATCAACCTTTGTGTGATTTTTTAAAGTAAATCTGAGGATGATGTTGCTTTCCTAGGTACATGGATTTCTTCCCCACTCCTTCTAATGTCACCACTGATTTCCTCTTTGAGAAAAGTGCCAACTATTTCCATTCTGAGGAGGCTCCCAAGAGAGCTGCTTCCCTCATCCCCAAGGCCAAGATCATCACCATCCTCATCGACCCATCCGACCGGGCGTACTCCTGGTACCAGGTACGGACCTTGAAGAACACAGGCAGGCACAAACCAGGGTTCCCCCCTTGAGTGCTCTCTCTGTATCCTCTCAGTATATATGTAAAGAAAGGGTTTGGATAGGGCAAGCTTTCATTCCTCAGTCAGTGACCATATGTGATCACACACGGGCTGAGGTATGTCTCCTAATCCTGGAAATATTTTAAGGGTTGAAATACCAGAAACCACCTTTTCTAAAGTCTGCCTATAATAGAAACATGTAAAAGTGTTTACTTGATTTAATTTATATAAACAGCACATACAGAAATTAGTCTACAGACAGTTATCTAGTTCATGCTCAAAATAAAAGATCCATTTAGAAATTGTTGTCAGTAAGACCAACCAGTTTTGTCTCATTTTCCCAGCTTTTGTGGTCTGTAACATTCCAGCCATGTAACTTCTTTTACAGCATCAGCGATCCCATGAAGATCCCGCAGCTCTGAAATTCAGCTTCTATCAGGTGATCACAGCTGGTCCTCGAGCCCCCTCTGAGCTCAGAGCTCTCCAAAAGAGATGCCTGGCCCCTGGATGGTACGCTATCCATATTGAAAGATGGCTAACTTACTTCCCACCTTATCAGGTGAATAAGACTGTAACTTGACATCCTAACCTTAGAGATTTGTGTATAGTGTCCTAAAGTTTACTTTTGTAAAAGCCTTGCCTACTGAATGCTGGTCCTTGGGGATATTCTACAAATCATTATCCTCCTCCTGGCCCTGTGCAGGATCAGGCCTCAAAAGATGCACATCTTAAACCGTGAATATCATGTGACAACACAAGGCCGAGCAGACAATATCACATGATCAGTATCTCCTTGGCAGATTTATTTCTGGAATGGATTTTCATGACATTAGCAGTGTGTCTGGCACTGCTCCCCACCCAACAGTTAAAGTTACTTCACTTGAGAGAGGTTGGCTGCAATCCAAACCTTCTGTTTATCCAGGACTCTTCTGGCTGAGACAAGTTGGCTGCAGTCTGCACCTTCTGTTTTCCCAGAGTGTGCCAAGGAAGCTTTGATTTATCTGATTGGTGTTATTCTCCATATATTCTCTTTTCAGCCAGCCTTGTATCTCTCTTCATGAGATGCACAATACTGTAATATGATGGTACTCGTATGAAATTCTCTACATTGTGTTTTCATTAGCTTTTCTCCAAAATCAGTGCATGGATATTGAACAATAAGCATTGTCATGCAGATTTATACCAGATTTTACATCCCACAGTGATCGTGAAGAACTTGTAGCCTTATGTTTTCTCTGGAAAAGTAGTGGCCATGACTATGATTTTTTTCTTGGCTGAGCCAGTCTCTCTCAATTTCCTGCCAATTTTCTTATCTTTCTAGGTCCTTCATTACTATTTCTCTGTTGTCACAACACCTTCCAATTTAATATCATTTCAGATTTAATTAACATGCCATTTACCCAGGTCATTAATGATGATGATAATTAAGACTGGACCAGTTATTGTTTCCTAGTGCAGTACTCTCCATGTAATGAGGGAGTTTGACAGAGGTGGAAGTTTCAGTTTGAAGCTCGAAATAATGAATTTTAAATTAAACTTCCATTTATTTTATCTGTTGTAGTTGCTAATTATTGATGGACAGCAGCTGAGAACTGACCCGTCTACCGTAATGGATGAAGTACAGAAATTCCTGGGAGTCTCTCCTCACTATAATTACTCTGAAGCCCTAACGTGAGTTAATTAATTCCTCATTTTCACATTCCTAAAATACCAGTTAGTCTCTGAGTAAGGTCACTGCAAAATAAAGCTTCTCAGACTTGTTTGAGCTGTCAGGAGGATGTATTCTTCAGAACACAATTCGGGGTTGAATTTTCCAAAAGTCATCCACTGAGCCACTCAGTGCTGACAAACAGACAAAGCTTTGTGAGAATTGGATTCTTTTGGATTCTGACACTTAAGATTTCTTTGCCCTTAAAGGCAAAGATATCAACCATAAGGCTGATAACTTTAGATTTACTCTTTTAAGTCTTCAGTCTAAACTTTGGAGATTTCTCCTCCTTGCACTATTTTACAGCTTTTACACCTCAAGATATTTGTTTCAGGTTCGACTCCCATAAGGGATTCTGGTGTCAGCTCCTGGAAGAAGGAAAAACAAAGTGTCTCGGAAAGAGCAAAGGCAGAAAATACCCTCCTATGGATTCTGAGGTAAACTATTATGCTCATTGGCATTGTGCAGGGATTCAGGTGCCATGTATGGGACATGATGCAGGCAAAACCATAAGAAGGAAGAGAAGAAAAAATGAAGTGCTTCTGAAACTCTGTCCCCTTTACTTTATGGACTTCAGCAGCAGAGGCTCCACAGTGCATGTGTTTCCTCAGTCATGGTCAGATATTTATATTTGTGTAGTCTCTTGTCTCTGAGAATAGTTAGACCCTGACAAATAATGCAGACTCTCATCCAGTTTTAAGAGAGGGTAGATTCTGTTTCCGTGAATTTTCTAAGTACCTTCTCCAGACAAATGCTCAAATGAGTAAATGTCCATCAGATCAAATGCTGCAGCAGTTTAGTCTCCTGTAACTTTTATGTTGGTTCTGTCCTGCATTCCCATCTCATTTAGCCTGACTAAAATGCAAATAAAAACTTACAGTTTGAGCAGCAGTAAGAATTAATGTACCAAGTCAAAAGGGATTTTTTTCTCGTGGTACTTAAAACTATAAGTAACTTCACAGCAGTAGAGTTGTACTGACACAAAGTCACTGAGTGAGAAGGATTTTGGTCAGAAATAAGACAAGACAATTTGTTTACTGTTGTCTTTTTCAACTCTAAATACTTCTGAAAATGAAGTTACTAACTGATAGATGTCTACATACAAAGATAATTTAGAAATTTTAAAACCTTTCATTTCAATCACAGTGCAGTAAATTCAAAGTTACTGCATCAACCTCAGTGTGATTCTGTGTTTACATTACTATCTGAGAGTAGAATCAAATCCTTGACTTCACCATTCATTTGGACAACCTCTGTTTCTTTTGGAATTATCTTTTAGAGTTCAACTCCTAACTGAAGAGCTTAAACTTGCATGCAATAGATAGCATAAAACCATATAAACTGTATAAGAGAAAGTAAAGTTTTGACACACGTCAAACAAACTTTGAAACATCAAATGCACAGCAACTGCAGTACAGCATTTTATTAAATAAAAATACCTGCTTTTGTATCCATCAGTGCAGGGCCTTTCTGTCAAGCTACTACAGAGATCACAACGTGGAACTGTCAAAACTTCTTCACAAATTGGGACAACCCCTGCCCTCGTGGCTGAGACAGGAGCTGCAGAAAGTGAGATAGCATTGGAAAACAGCTGTTTGAAATCTCCCTTCCACACTTCAATCATCATACCTAAACTGTCCAGCAGCTACCAGAAGGTCTTGTAAGATATACCTCTTCAAAAAAGTGTAAAAGATAGAAATTATTTCCATATGCTGGCATGTGGATTGCAAAAAAATACATGCGTTTCTTAGAGCTCTGGTGGGCCAGACCTTTCTTGCAAACGTTTCTGGGCCTGTGGACTTGTGGACTACTGTGCACAAATGTGGAAGTTATTTACAGCTGGTAAAAACATCAGAGATACATGACCTGTCCGATTTCATGGTAAATATTTGCATTTTTATATATCAGTTTGAAAGTATTGTGTCTCATGTAGGTTTTGTAGCCCATTGTTAGGCCGCTGACAGTTTTTCTTACTATTTGATTATGGTGTTGCATAAGGTAAGAAAAGTTAATGTAGCACAAAATGCCAAGTGTACTTCTGCCTTTAGAATCAGCTTGGTAATACCCAAAGTGTGTACAAACCCAGGTGAGAAGTACAGTTGATATGATTATAAACAATTTAGCTGTGCACAGCAACTAAATACACAGAGCAAACTCTGGAAGCCACAGGCAAAAGCAGTGTAGAAAAAACCAAACTCATACAAACAAAACTATGGTAAGGATCTGTGATTATATCCTGTAACAATAAACCCTTACAGTGTGGTAAGGACCTCTGTCCATAATAGTGTCTGATCTTGTACTGACTGAAATGTTAGAACATAGCCATTATCTGAACAGAAATTAATTTGGACGTGTGAAGCATAAAAAGTGCAGTATAGTCCTTATGAGCAGTATTAAACAATTGTGACCCAAACTGGAGCAGTGGAAGAAACTCCTAGTTCTGGGAGCACCCAGATCCAGGCACTGCACTCACAGGCTTACTGTGAATCAGGAGTATCTGCACTGAAATGGATGAAAAACTTAAAGGAGCAGAAAGAGATCCATACTTTTATTGCCTTAAGTTGCACCACTACTTTTTCCATTATTTGCCTTTTTGCATTCCAAGATCCTTCAACTTTATCAAAATTGTAGCATTGTTCAGTAACCTTCAGTTTACATCAGCTGCAAAAATCTGTCAGATTTCTAGAAGAAAATACTGGTCCTAGTTCCAAACATCTTAAACATATTTGGTATTAAAAGCTGAGGAAGAAGATCAATGACAACTTCAGCTGAGTGTGGCATTAATGCTTCTCCACTGAACTTTGGCTCTGAGTGTTTCTAAAGGCATGAAGGGGTAGTGAAAACAAAAGAGAACTACAGTACTAAATGCAGTGTTTTATACAGTAGCTCTTATAATGTTTTCATACTTTGTTTTAGGGTGAATACTTAAAAACATGCATCAAATGGTGGAAAAACTTTCTGTGTCTCAGTGCTGGTTTACGACATTTCTGTAATCATATGATTTAAATTTCAAGGTAATGGAATGGAAACCAGTATGTTATTCCCTCAATAGAAAACAGATGTTGAGATCCTTACTGTACCTCTAACTGGTAATCTTTATTATTTATTGATTTTGTCTATGTAATATGTGGTTTTGATAAGCCTGTAAAGAAAAAAAATCTAGACAAATTTGCTGTATATACCAGTATTCTTTACACAGCACATTTTTGCTAAGGGAATATGCATGATAAATGATGAGGACCTACTAGAGTAGACATTTTTTAAGATGAACATCTTTATTATTTATTAGAATGAGAATTTTCATTTCATTTTAAATATTCACTGTCATGTGGATTTGTCTCAAAAGCTGACTTGTCTTAAAATACTTCTTACTTGATAAAAGAAATACTCTGGATTCTGAACATCTGTAAAAGCAAGTACCCTGCATGCTACGGACAGCTCATGCTTCCTGCAAGCATCTATATAGATTTGTTACAACTACACTGAATAACTGGAGAAAATACCTGGGGTTTTCATCCCGGCATGATTGATTTTACCCTTGATGTAACCTGATGTAACATCACTCAAACATTTCTAACAAAACCGCAGGGATTGCACCAGGCTCCTGTTGTGCACTGCTGCCTCAGTTACTCCATGTTCTTCAGTGGAACAATTAGAAAATAGAACAAAATGGGGAAAAACTTGGGCACTATCAAGTGCCTGATATTTTCAGGGTGAGAGAATAATCTGCACAGAGATTGGAGTGTCTCCTACATGCAGGAGGAATGGCCTTCAACCACATTCATAGTTTGTTCTTTGTTTTAAAGAATTCCCTCTCTTGTCTTCTTTCCCTGGGAAAAGAGTGGGAATGAGTGGGCAGCCAAGGACAGAGCGGTGATGCACAGTGATCACATTGTACCCTGGGAAGTTGTCCAGCCCAGCTGTGGTCACCACGAGGCACTGGGGTAATAAGTCCTCCACGTGCACGACCTTGGCCTTGGGTGGATTATCACTTTGTTGTAAAAGGATGGTATGAAGCCACATCTCTATTCTCCAGAGCTATTCTACTTAAATATGTTCTTATATTTAACAGGAGCCTTTAAAAAACAGAGTGACATTTAACATGCAGTCAGCTTGGTGAAGGATGAGGAGGCTGAGCACAGCATGCAGACAGCAGCTAGATGAGTTATTCCCCGTGTCATAGGATGGACATGAGTACAGCAGAGTAAGCAAGTCATACCACATGAGTTACCTGGCAAAGTTTAACATCTCTCTTCACAGCTTACCTACAACCAGTGTTTGATTTCCAGAGATAGACTATCAGTATTACTACTCTTAAAAAAAATACTGATTTCTTACAACGAATTCCTGTTTGCTAGTCGAAGTCAGATGTTTGATTGTGGCTGGTAACACAGCCATGGTTTCTGTTCCCCTCGTAGGTAACTGCACAAGCAATTTCTTTGACAACTGCTTGATTATTTGAGCTTCACCTTTTATTTTCCTAAATCAGATTCTGAAATTTGCTTTCTATAGACCTCTGTGCCATTAAAAACCAATGTGTAGTTATGAATACAAAGTGACCACTGGGGGGGGTGTAAACACAGAGACTGATATTCAATTACCTAATTATTTGAGCAAACATTCCTGAAAATACTGTGGTATTTTCCCAGTTCTACTTGTGCAGAAAGAATTAGTTTGAATGATTTGCAGACTATCTTGTACAGAATATCCTTTTTCATTGCTTAAAAATGTGAAACTTCCTCAGGAAGAAATTAAATAGATATTTCGATGTTTATAGATGTAATACTCTTGTCATTCACATTGAATGAAAATTGCTGGAAACATTTTTCTCAGAGTTTTTTTAAATAAAAAAAATAGATATTATTCTGATAGTGGCATGGTATTTGAAGTGCAACAATAAACTCTGATAAGAAAATGTAGTGCTGTGTGGAAGTGCCTTTCATGTTCATAGAAGTTGTCCTTTTCCAGGTCGGTTATCAGCTATTGCAGCTTGACACTGAGCTACAACACAATCCAGCAGCACAGGAGCAGCATGAAATGTTTTCAGAAATGAAAAATGTTGCTTACTCTTGCTGTGAGTGAATATTGCTGCTCTATGCAGCTGCTCGTTTTACTGCTTTTGCTTCCTGCTTACTTTTTATTTCTTGCGCCAGAAATTGCTAATGTGCTGGAGAAACATATCCAGAGTTTGCTATTTGTAAGATAACAACCAGAATTTATTCAAATTACTTGCCTTGGGGATTCAATAGTTGTGCCAGTGCGTCAGCCTACACAGACATGAGAAAACCCTTCTTAGGAGAAACCTCTAAAATACGGTATGAATGTCTTAAAGGAAAATTCACTGTTATCAATACATTCAGAATAGAAAAATGTACTTATCGAGCTGCTTAGTATCTTTGTATCATAGGAGTGTGGAAAATGGGAAACCTACGTTACCAAAATACTCCATTCACTACAGAGATAAGATGCAACCTATAATTAAGTAGTCTGAGCTTCTTGTATAATACCCATCTCCATAATCTATTAAGAATAACAGAAGTGAAATGATAAAGTAATAACAGGTAGTAAGCAAAGGGAAGAGATCCTTGCTGCAAATAATACCTGTTTGGCCTCTCCAGTTTATCTGCTTTCATTTAATGTTTCTTTTTAGTTCTTCAGATCACCAAATTCTTAGAGCTCAAAGGCAAAAGACACTGGTTTTTTTTGTCTCTGTGCACCACGTGGATGAAGAAAGCACAACAGCCAGCATCAAAGGACAAATTCCAGGAAGAGGAGTGCAATCTGCAGCTGAAACCAAGGACTAGGGAAACCAGAATGGAGGAGGTGTTTAAGAAAAAGTAAGGGTGATAATTTCAAAAACATATATTGAGGCTGAGGATGATGAATAATAGTTAAATAAGGTGCTGTGATCTGAAATGTACAGTAATTAGGGAGATTTAGACTTGGCATTAGGAAGCATTTCTTTATAGAAGGTGACCAGACCCTAAACAGGCTCCCTGGAGAGGTGGTTTATTCCCCAGGCCTGTCAGTATTTAAGAGGCATTTGGAAAATGCCCAACAATAGGCTTTAATTTTAGGTCAGCTCTGAGGTGGTTGAGCTGTTGGTCCCTACTAACTGAAACAGTCTGGTCACTTCTGTTCTATTGTTTTCCACCCTGTACTAATTAAAATTGAGGGTGTGGGAGTTTGATGTTCAATCTTGCAAATTAAGCATTTGCTTATACGGATTGGAAAAGGTGTTCACCTAAAGGCATGACTTCATTTTTCTAGCACACCTTTCACAACTTCTTCTTCTTAGTGTATGGTTATCAAATAGCAAGCAGGATCGTTTTGTCATTTTTGACTGGACCAAGCACAAGCAAACACGTGTATCCACCCAGATAAAGGAGCACCGTTGCCCCCGCTCCTGGGTTATGGCCCGGCGGGCCCCGCCCACCGCCCGAGTCCCCGCCCACGGCCCCGCCCGAAGCCCCGCCCATGCCCAGTTGCCGTCGCCGGCGCGCTCGGGTTCTGTCGCGCGGCGATGGGGTGTCCACGCGGGCGGGCGCGCGGGGCGGCCGTTGGCGGTGCGGGGGCGCGCGGGGCGGCCGTTGGCGGTGCGGGGGCGCGCGGGGCGGCCGTTGGCAGTGAGGGGGCGCGCGGGGTGACCGTTGGCGGTGAGGGGGCGCGCGGCAGGCGCGGGAGGCCAAAGAGAGGCTCAGGCTCTGATGGGGGGAGCTGAGGGTGAAGCTGAAGCCGGCGGTGCTGGTGCTCGCGGACCGGGCACACTCTCTTCCACAACGGAGCCGCCGCGGCAGAAGAGCGGAGAGAAGCGGGGCGAGCAGCAGGTGGGTTCCGTGACGGGAAAGGCGGCCGGGTGGAAGTCATGAGGCGGCGAGGGGCCGGGGCCCGCATGAGGGAGGAGGGAGGGAAAATGGCGGCTGCCACGTGGTGGGGAGGGATGCGGTGATCCATGACTCCATGGGGGCTGCCGCCTGTGGCTGACTCCCTTCCTAGGCATGGAAGAGCAGAGGCTTGCGGATTGGCACAACTTTTACCTTTTTGTGGGTATGAGTCGTTGACTGTAGCAAGTAACAAACCGAGTCTGCTGTGGGGCTGGCTGTCTGCCCGTATAATCGTTCTTGGTTGGTTGGCTTTCAGTTTTCACCTTTTTTGCCCCCGATAAGTGATTACAACGCAGTTTTTTAATTTTTTTTTTTAATTCCACAGGAGCGCAGAAACTGAAAATATGGAGACGTATCTATTCTTGAAGATCCTCCCCCAAAAAGTATGTGACTGGGTGTATAGTACTAATAAGCTCTTCAGGAGTGAGATTTTGATAGTGAAAAATACTGAATTGATAATTTATGCTTAGCGATTAATCTACTGCGACTTATTCTCTTAAGGTATAGGTTTGGTGGTTTATTTTAAGCCAGGCTTCATTTTTTACGTGATTTATTGCCAGATAAATAAATCTAACTGCATTAGTGTAATTAGGAGGAATTGGGTTTGGGTGTAGATACATCAGAAAAAAAATCCACTATTCCTAGCATAAAAGTCGTGTTGCCAGTATTCTTGCAAGCCAAACTAGAGGCATCCGAATCCACAAATTTCTCCGGAATATTCTTTGTAAGGGGAATGTCGTTTTCAATAAGCACGTGAGTAGTAAGCAGAATCTGCAGTTACAGGAGCAGGGGAGACACGCGGTCGATACATAAAACATTGTTTCAGCGCATCCTGCTGTTCAGTGATGTCTGTCTGCTGTCTCGTATATTTTCCCAGCAGCAATATTAAACTACCTCAAACTTGTTCTTGCAGGGGAAAAACACTCTTGAGCTGGGGCTAAATTCCACATGTGAATTCTAAGAGTAGCTGTGATTAAAATTTTAATTTTTGCTTAAAGTGGGGTGGATTTGTTTAGTATTCTGGAATTGATACCTTTTGCGAGCAGTAATATTTCTGCTTATCAAGCAGAGCTAGTAAAATGTAATTTTAGGCTGGATCCTAACCTCGATTTTTAAATAAAGTTAGGATTTGGAACTTTAATGAGAGATTTTTCAGTCCATCTCATCTTGGCAAATGGGCTGAAACACAGCTTACTGTGCCTAAAATTAGCCTTGGCTGTTTCTATACGAGTACAGTTAGGACGAGTAGCCCATTTTGTGCAGCTTTCAGGGATGTGCTGCTCTCTTTGGGCTGTCACTAAGTGTTGAGCAATCACAGTAATGGTTTTGTTAGTTCAGTGGCTGTGCTGCACTGTCCTGTGGCCGACCACACTGCAGTATTATTAAATCCAGTGACGTGTGCACCTTCAGTGGTGGCTCCTCCGCTGCTGAAATATGTTAGAAAGGTTGTTGCAAGTGTGTCCGTGTACTGCAGAAGCTGAAGGTAAGTTTTAAAGTCTTGAAAATGGATGTGGAAACTTACACTCGTGATTTTAGTATCTATGCCAATATAAAGCGTTCAAATGTATGAATAAATCAATAAAGAGATTTTGGCTGCAAGTGTGGTTTCTTTCTTTCTGCTGGGTAACCAAGATGAGACCTGTGCATGTTCATTGGAATGACTTACACATGCCAAATCTGTCTGTTCTGGGGACACACCTTTTGGTAGCTAGGCCTTCAGTTTGGCAGAATCTGGTTTCAGGTGGCTGATGCATTGTCTAGGAACCATTCCAGGAGGGGTATGACATTCTTCGGAGGTTGCTGCTGCAGGGAAGAAACAGTGACTTTAAATGTAGCTGCTTTTTTCAGCTGCAGTTCCTGGAGACTCCATATTCACAAAAATAGATGGAGCCTCAGTAGATGGTGAATCACTGCAAAATCAGGCAAGACATTTTACTTATGGGTAACTGTACTGTCTTAGCTAATACCACCTGTGCTGGCACCGTCTCATATAGAAAATTTTCCAGTTAATAAGGAGGTTTTTTGCAAATTCTTCTAAATAAGCAATTTAGGGTAAGAGGGCTTTGAATGGGCTAGGAAACAAAACCTGAGATCCTCAGCAGGCAGTGTAATTACTGCTAAGCGTTTGGCAACTGAGGTGGGAATTCCTGTTGGGAGTGGATGGAGTGGAAGTGTGGACTTTTAGTTACAACATGGATTAGACCAGTGGAAGTTACTTTGGGTGATAGTGTATGTTTTGGTTGGGAGATCAAGGAACTATTACAGGAAACATCATCTTATTTTTCAAGCATATACTTTTGCTGCCAGAGTGGAAGTACAGCTGAATGTATATTCTGTGTGGGCCTATAAGTGATATCCCCACCTGTTTAACTGGTGGTGTGTGGTTCCTCTCTCCTTTTAAACCACATTATCATATGACCTGCTTACTGCTTGGCATTCCAAGCTTGTGGCTGCCAAGCCTGGAAGCCAGCAATCCTGAGTGTACTGTGTTTCCTTTTCTCTAAGAAGGCTTGGCTTGTGCAGTAACCTTAGTGCTTCTAGAAAATAACATCTTTTCTTACCTTTCACAAGCCAGGCAGGCTGGGCAGGAGAGAGAGCTGTGACTGTCCCAGAACAAGGTGTGCACGGGAAAGTGCTGCTTTTGTTGCAAGCACACTGATGCAAAGTGGCTTCCTTCATTTTTGAGGTTTTGTTTTGTTTCCATTGTGCCTGGCTTTGGCTCTGAAGAAAGGCAGATGTAGGTAAATGAGTTGGAAGCAGCAGGAGTAGGGCTGGGGATTGGTTTCTCCAGGGATCTTGAGTATAAATACTATAGCCCAGGAAAGCATGGAATAGTTGCAGTAGCATTGAAAATGGAGAAAATTGAGGACTGACCTTTAGTTATATACAAGCTGTTACAGTACTGTGAGTATTTCTGGAATTAAGGCGGCTACGGTTCTAGGTATTCTGCATGTAGTCATAAAATAGGATCTTGGTTCATCTGGGGTTTACAGGTAAGTGCCCTTTTTAGGAAGTTGTTTGGGATCAAGATAAATTTAATAGATATTGTGTCAGTTGCAGTGATGCTTCTGCTCTTGTGTATTCTCTGTAAAATAAACAAAAACTTGGGAAGTTGACGAGGGCTGCATCTAACCAAGTCTTTCAGTGCTGGGAAGCCTAAATAGATTATAGACTGGTGTTCAGGATGGTCATTGGTAATGGAAGTGCTAAGTGCCAATAGTTTTTGCCACTATTAACACCATGGCCAACCTGCTTAATAGAAAAAACCTAAGCATAAGCTGAAAAGCAGCGTGTTTTATACAACCCCGTGTATTTAAAATGTTGATTTGAGGGAAGAGCAGCAAGGGTCAAAAAATTCTTAAGCAGTTTTAAGAGTCTAGGATTAACATATTTATGACAGCCTAGCTGGTCTGAGTTCAAGCAGTGGGCATTTTGTCATACAGGACAGTCTTCCTTTTCTGAGGAAATAGCCCTAAAATTACATGCTTGTAATAAAATAGTTTCAAGAGCACCCTTTCTTATTTAGTAAAGTTCATGTGAAGTTTACCCAGCTGATGTTCCTGCAGCACCTGCTTGTATATCCACAGTATTAATGTACAGAAGTTGTAGTCAGTGTGGCAGTTTTTATTGTATACATGTACATCATCAGGCTCACTGAACAAAAATGAGAATGGCATAACATGGAAACAATTGCATTTTATGTTAGAAACTGAAAAGGCATGCTCAGCATGGAAACAGTAGTGCAACATTTTAAAATCTAATTAAGCATCCTACTAAAAGAGTACTAGCAAACTACTGTACTAAATCTGTTTACTATACTTAGTATGCAGGCTTAATTCCCACCCCCAAGTATCATATTTCTGTGGTGCAACTTCTAAAAGGAGATGACTATTTCCACTGTACACAACGCATATATTGCACTATATAGCCTACTTCACCACAAGTCTCAATGGTCTTGTATAGCAAAGCTTGGATGGTACAAGTGGATACATTTTGACAGACTGACTTCCCTTGTAATTAAACGGGCTATATAGAAGTAAAAATGTAATGGTTTCAATGTTCACTAGCACAGTGTTTCACATTGGTCTAACAGCAGGTGGTCACAGTACCGTGATTTTTGACGTGTTTTTTAATGATATACTTCACACGATTTCAAATAGCATGGAATTACAGAGAACTAAAATATATTAAAGCACCCCATGTACTAGTTTAGCACCATTTCCAGTAAGATTTAAATTAGTCATGAACCTTGAAAGTGTGAGGTCAGAGAGAAATTAAGGGCCAAGTTTTCAATCACATGGGCTTCTGTGACATCATTGCCCCTTTGTATGCAATTGAGTTGTGGCTGTTTGTTGTAACACCAGAGAGACACAGAACCGTACAGAAATGAATGATTTTGCCCACTTACAGCATGAATACAAGCATCCCACTTTTTCACAAGACACCACACAACGTGTCATAGCCAGAGTGTCTGGGGACTAGGAAACAGGGAAACAGTCACTGGTAGTCACGATTTGCACAATCACTATGTGGTGACACATCTGCCACACTTGTCACACTGGAGTGTTTCATGGCCCACAGAGCTTTCAGTTCATCCTTCTATGAGCATGTTTGTTAATGGAATACACAGAGGACACTTGAGATGGTCAGAATGGCCTTTGACAGGGATTGGGGAGATGGTGCTGAGCTGTCCTGGCTCCTTTTCAGCTGCAGTCACAGGTATTTTCCAGACCGATCCTGTCAGTGTTGCACTAAGATGGTGATTACCTGCCGTGTTCTGTGTTCTAGGTTCAGTGGGGTGGCCCTTTCTAGAAGGACAGTAAGCTGGTTATCGGTGCATTTTTATGTTAAAGTTTTCACAGCATAGGGGAGAGTATTTGGAAAAGAGATTAAATGGAATCAAGATGTGTCAATATTTTAGAAGTCAGTGAAAACTCTCAGCTTTCCTGTAAAGATCAATCTGAACCAGTGCTGCAACTAAGCAGGGAAGAGCTGTCTAAATATTGTAGAAAACAGTAGTTTAAGACTATAGACCTTGTCAGACAGGTTTTGGCTCAACATCTCCATGGTATGTATTTATAACTTCTTCTTGTAGGACTGGCAGAGGTTCTTTGCACTACTTGAGTAAAGCCCAGCAATGAGAAGAGCGGGATATTTGTTAGTCTGACACTGTGGTTTTAAATAGGATAAGTAAATCCTCTCCAAAATGCTGTATTTACTCAAAATTACAAATTTCAGAAATCAGACAAATGTTACTTATCTAGAGGAAGGAAAATAAGTGGACATTTGTTTTTGATTTAGCTCTTGCTGGTGTGCAGGATGTTTGTGAGGAAACAGTCAGTGTACTACCTGTTTTACTTGGGAATGTACTTTATGCACACTGAACTGTGAGAACATTTATCAGAGTAGCTGGGGATCTGATTATTGGCAATTATTTTCCTTCTAATATTTAATACATACTCAGAATTATTTAGCAAGAATCAGTCTGCTAATGGTCTCATTAGCTACTGAAACATGAGTCAAATTTAGAGGACTGAGTGTAAGATCACAGGGATAATAGGCAGACAGTCAAGAAATGATTAAATAAACTAGACTGAAGATTAATTGAGATCTGTAATTAATTCTAGAGAAGCTTGGAGCATAAATAGCTTGGAGCTACTGCAGTCTTCCCGTGGACAGTGAGTCTCCCCATGAGCTCTCCAGCTGTCCTGCTCCGGGGTTACTCTCAGCTGGCTATCACTTTCCCCTTAGATACATGTAACTCGTTCCTGCAATATATAAACTTCCTTACCCCAGAGGACAGTAATCCCTAACTGGAAAGGTTGTGTGTATACAGCTTGGATTTAACAAAAAGAAAAACACAGGAATCAGGAAAATGTGTCTGTTTCCACCCACTGTGGGCCCCAGCTGTGCACTGTCTGTGCTGTTCAAGTTGTCCTGCTTCAAAGTTTGGTTTTCATTCCAGACATTCATAGTTTGGTCACACTTTTTATCCAGGGCACAAAAGAGGATACTTTTGTGTAGACACCTGGGGAATCCTTGACCCCGCAACCGTAGCCCCAGGAGGTCACACCATACACAACCCAGCTTTCCCCTGGACGTTCACACATCAGTGGTCCACCACTGTCTCCCTGACAGCTGTCAACACGTTTCTGTTCCTGGATGTTTCCAGCACAGAGCATTCTTCCTGTGAATCTTCTTTTGTAGCGCTCTTCACATACCCTCTTGGGAAGTAAGGGGATGGCAGCCTGTTGCAGTGTTCTTGAATAAGCCCGTCCTAAAAAGAAGACCCAAATTATTGTCTCATTACAGTGGTTAGTCTTGGAAACGTAAATGGGATTTAATCCAATTTATGCTTTCATTCTTCGCACTGTTTTGTCCTTAAATAAAATTAATTGAAGCAAGACTAAATACTGAAAAAAAATCTAGTGTGCATTAAATATAATACTAAAACATATAGATATTGTACATGTGAAATATAGATGCTTTATAAAAAGAAAAAAGTAGCTTGTGTTCTCTAGATCTTTCCAAGGCTGGAGTTTGGTTTGTTCCAAGCACTTTGTGTCTTCTACAAGAGTATATACTTCCGTACTTGCATGGGAAGCAATTTTTGGGAGTCTTGAGCAGTGGAGAATAAAGTCATAGAAGTACCTAATTTCTAGGTCACCAGTTCAAATCCAGTCTAGCCCATCCTGACAGGTGCTGCATCTTCTGCTGGCTTCCAAGTAGAGCATCCAAATTAGATCTTTGTACTTCTTGTCTATAGCTTACACCTCTTTTTCAGTTGGAAGCATGGGAAATGAAAGCCAGTGTTGGTTTGGCCTTTCTAAAGTAAAATGTTAATTGTTGTAACATAATTATGATTCACACAGTAAGTGTGAAATGTCAGCTGAGGTACTGGATGATGTAATTTCTTACCATAATTGAAGCCAATTATTGCTGTGGTTAATGTTTCCTTAAATAGATGTCCTAAGTTAACAATATTGCAGGGCTTCCAGTGAATTTATGTAGAAAGGCTAGACAGAGCTAGGCGATGAATTAACAATTGTTTTTAGCAAAAAAAGCCACCCTCCAAGTCCCTCTCCGTTACTGTAGTACAGTGACCCAGACATCTGTGCACACAGATCAGTGCATGTGAAGAGGAAGAACTGATACTTGGCCATGCTGCCTTGTCTCCTTGCCAGTTTGAATGAATCACTGGAACAAAGGCTCAAGTGTGGTTGCTGACTTGCACTGTATTCAGCACCATAAAAACATAAAACATAGTTATCAATTTGTAAAACATTTAAAGGACAAAGACCTTTGAAGAGGAAGAATCTTGTACTGACCGAAAAAGTAACTCAAAGCCTGGAATGCAGATTGCATTGTGGCTCTCATAAATTTTGGCAGAATGTTCTCTTACTTAAAACTAAGTGCTGGTTGAAAGTGTCAGTGATAACAAGGGAGACTAAAATGTCACTTAAAATTTTATTCCATCTACATTTTCCATCCCTTTTTCTGTTGAAGTAGTGTAATTTAAGTAGTCTTTCCAAAATTAAAACATGCATGGTCCTTACCTTTAAACCCCTAACTGTGTTAGAGCTGTTAGTTATATACTGAGGCAGGGGGTTAAGCTGCTGCACAGGGTGCGCCTGGCAACAAATAAGCTTTTTATTTGGGTTTGTCAGTCTAAATGAGGCCACTTAACTGACAGGGTCTCTGATTTAGAGTGACATGGTTAATCACTGCATATCAAACACAAACTAAATTCAGTCAATAAAATGTTGTCATGCCTGGTTACGGAACAGGAGAGAAAGTATTCCCCTATGGCAAAACCAGTACAATTGTTTCATTTTGAGCATTTTCTTATATTAAGTCGCTGAGATTTTTTTTTTTTTTTTTTTTTAAAGCAGCCTGAGATAGCAAGATTGGCACATGACATCATTAAAACACTTTTACCTGTGTCACCCCATCCAGTGATATAACAGTTGGGAGCAGTTTTCTGTGGTCTCTCTCTCCTTAATGGCAAACAAGCAGGCAAGACGTGGGTGCTGAACCTGGCACACTGTTCCTCTGGGCCCTGTAGCCTCACCAAGGCAATGTCGTAGTCGCTGCTGTCAGGCCTGTACTCTTTATGCATCACAATCTGTTGCACTCCAATTTCTTCCTCGTACTCCTCTGGTACCAGGGTGTGATAGTCTCCGACTCGCACAGCGTAATTCCGAGTGTTGTTGCCATACCTGAGATGGAAGTGAAAACAAATAGGGCTGGCTCATGCAAAGTCAGATCCTAAGCAGGCAAACGGATTTCATCAGGGTTGCTATTATTGATATAAGTAAGGATACCAAGAGATGCTTTTAAAGAGCAAAAATGCTCTCTCAGGTCTTTAGATTGACATTCAAGTACAAATACAAAAATCTTCTGAATTTACAGATGGGCTCTGTTCCTTTTTGTATATTTTCATAGGCAGGTTTCTTATGGCCATCTGCCATGACTGACACTGATTTCAAAGGTGCAAGGTGTGCATTATAAATATATTTAGTTAGGGTAGCATAAACTGCCAGTAATTACAATGAAATCCTTAGTGCTAACATCATTGTAATTCTCCAAATAATTATTGAAATGAAAACAATGTTAAGGCCTACTTTGTAGGTTGGTTGAGAAATTCTGGAGACTTAGATAAAAACCTCTTACGTCAACTGAAGTTATAGTAAGGAAGACAAAGCATATGAGCATCACAAGCACCTATTGTCAAAGTGACAGAAGGACTATAAATCTTAGACTTGTTTTTCATCTCACATGATCCAAGTTTCTTTCACATCATAGACTAAATGGTAAATGCATTAGAAATTATTACTGTGGCTGAAATAACAATTTTCTGTGCATGCCTTTGGAGATTTTTGTATTACAAGACACACAGCCCTTGGGAAAATTCAAACAAGGGAGTACTGTTGGGTACATGTATTCATTTTAAAATCTGGCTAAGCTAACAAATATTTTTCCTTTGAATGATCCCTTTCCCTAATAGCCTTCAACAGGAAATTTCTAACACTTTTGCAGAAAATACCCCGGTGTTCCATCACCTTCTAACTTATACCTGTTCTTTTTATACCCTCCAGCAATGTGCTGGTCTCCATAGCTTGCTAAAGCTTGCTTGAGGAGCAGCAGACAAAGCAGTTCACTGCACAGTATAGGTGTACCACTGAGTATTTCTTCTAGTTGTGGGTTGCACTCTGGTTGCCTGCAAAGCTTGCTTTGTCTAATTATGCGGATCTTGAGGTCTTCCATGAACAACATTTCATTGTAGGCTTCTAAGGAGAGAGCTGTAGGCTGTGAACAAACATCTTTTCATCTGAAGATGAACTTCTATACAGGATAAATGAAGGGTTTTTTTTCTATGCCTCATATTTCTAACTATCCAAAGTTTTTTTTTTTTTTCATGTATAGGCCTTCAAATTCCCCATAGGTGTCAGAATCACTCTGGACAAAACTTACAATAAGATGAGTGGGTTATAAAATGAAAAAAAGCTTCAAACCATTTTTTGATCTTAAATTATGTGTCTATGAAATTACAGAAACCGGCAATACCACTATATTACTTGTGAACAATTCTGTGTTTAATTTTTATCCCTAGTACAGATGAGCCCACTTTGGTTACCTAAGCAGTGTTCCAATTTCCGGGATATGAGAAATGGTATACTGGCTTTTCTCTTGTCTGCCTGCGGAAAGTATGTGAAGAAGATGCTTGATCTATAGATAGCTCTTGGAAACCTATCCCCTTAAAATCACTCTGAGCTCAGTGGGAAGTTCAGCCCAGCCTGTTCAATGACAGCTCAGAGCTAAAGGCTCCTTCTCTTTTTTACAGAGAGCAGAAGTGCATCCACAGGCTGTTGGGGCTGCAGGCTTAGGGCTAATTGCAGTTTTAATGCAACATCTGGGGCAAAACAATACTTTGGTCCCTGAGGCCACATGTAACAGTTTTAGGGTAGCCTGTAGCAGACCCTCCAGTGGCTGTGCCCATCTGGAAGTATCCCAGTGTATTTTGCTCCAGCCATGCTGTTGTCCCATCATGTGGATGTTCAGCAGAGTATCCAAAATGGGCATTCCTTGGCAGCACATTCCCTTTTCAAGCCTCTAATCAAAGGCTTTTTCGAGAGCTACATTGCATCCTTGGTAATCACTATAGAGATGATGAACAGGACCATAGGAAGCCATTGCCTCTGAATTTTGATGAAAGGAACTGAAATGCTTTCATATTTCCACAGAAACAGCTGGAACATCAGTAGCAGAAATTTTACTGAGCTTGACCATTTCAGCTTGAAATATTACCAGGACAAGTCCTTCATGATTTCAGGGAACATGAAAATGAAAAGATGTGCATCTGGTGCTGGGCAAAGATAACATTCTGCATTCCAGTAAAAGTATATCTGACTCTTCATTTTAGTTACTAGAGTGCAAAAGGAAAGGCTCAAAGTCCAAATTTAAAACATTAGCAGCCCACTTGAGCAAATTCTAGCAAATAATGCCAAAACTGCAGTGTTGTTCTATGATTTCTTTCCAGCCCATTCCAATGAAGTACATCACTGTTGAAAGCTTACAATACTAGACCAGCTTCCTTCTTGTGCAAGTTGATGCTTTTATGCCTCAGCAACTTCATCAGCAATGAATTCCTGCTATGTTACAGTAAAAATGTCTATCACAGCCAATATCTGTCATTACCAAAATTAATCTGAAATACTACAGTCCCCGTGTTTGGTGTTTTCTCTCTCTTCACTATAACCTGAAAGCCACAAGCTGCAGTTTTTGTTCTGTGGAACAGAAGGTTAAAATGTCAGAATTGTTAACATTTTTTCATGAAAATGCTGAAATTCTGAATATAAATCACATGAGTGATAACACCCAGAATAATTCCAATGTAGTAGGGTGTTTTGTTTGGTTTTGCATTGAGGGAAGGGAGGTTGGTTGGTAGGTTTTTTTAAAACCAAAAGGCCAACCCTTGGAAGAGTTTTCTGTGGGCTTGAACTGGAATGCTTTTTCCTATACCCAGAACAACTGCACTGTTGCAAGGAGACCCACCTTTTGAAGCAGTGTGCAGCAGTGAGCACCCAGCAGCTGCTGATGAGAGTAGCCCCACACAGGAGTCTCCCGTCACCATGAGAGGATTTCAGTCGCAGTGCCACCTGCCACGGCCAGCCGCCCCTGCAGAGGGGGTGAGACACGGTGTTCAGGGGACAGCAGTGGGATTACTTCGAATCCAAAGCCTGGTTACTTTGTTTGACTGACATATCTTGCAAACGACAGTGTTTATTAACAGTGGAGAATATCTTTATATTCCTGCAGCAGTCAGAATTCCATTTAACAATTAAGATTACTTTACAGATCATTTGGGCATCCAGCACTCTGAGTGCTTCCTCCCACGATCAGTTATTTGAATTTTCCCTTCTCACATTGCATTCATTCTGCCAAAAATACATTCTACGGGTTCCTCGCCAAATACCATCCAAGTCATCAAAACAGAAATTTCCTGTCAACTGCAGAGGGGAAAGAGGGGAATTTCTTGAAAAGCTGAACCCAGCATCCGTTCCTGTCTGTGTGAAAAAGGAAACTGGCAAGCTAAGAGGTCTAAAGCAACTGCAGAAACCTCAAGTAGTAGATTAGCATCTTTTTTCAGCCTGTGATAATTTTGTTTTATGTAGCAAATCTGTCATATTTTCAGACCTATGAAAACAGGATGGATTCTTCTTTGCTTGTTTAATAGATTAGCAGTCAGGGAAGGGAGAGGGAGAGAGATGCACCTGTGAGAAACAGCAGCATTCAAGAGTAAACAACAGGTAGTCTTGGGTGTTTTCTGATTCCTTTCAACTTGAACAGATATGCTGGAAGGCAAGAGCTGCTGGGCACCATCTAGTCCAGCATCCTGTCTCAGAGTTGCAAATGCCAAATGTTGTAAAGTAAGTCGAGGAATTTGCTTCCCATAAAGAATAAAACAATTTAGACAATTTTCATTTTTGGTAGATGGGATTTAATATGTTTTTCTAAAATGGGGTATCCAGTTCCTTTTCAGACTTCTTCAGCTTCTTTGTGTTAATGACTTCTTGTGACAATGAGTCCTTTTCTCCTATTGCTTGTATGTTCCTTTTCTTGATTTTGAAGCATTTCTAAGTGCACTATTGGATTTCTCTCACATTTTTGCTACATCTAACATCCCTATACTGATTTATTATGAGACCAGCTTGCTTGTCCTGATTGAATGGTGCAGTACATTATTTGTCACCATTTCATTTCATCCACTGTCCTTAGTGCACATATTCTGAGACAAGAATTCTCAATCTTTTTCTGTTACTCTCATTTGTCTCTTTGCGAAGGTAAGTCATCCTACTTTGCTCACTCCGAATGCATTTAAATATTTTTCTGGGCTCCCTCTTGTTACTGTTCTTTGAAGCTCCTCCACTTAGGAAGTGTCTTTTTTGAAATAAGATTGATTGGTGCTGTTCACATATTTTGAAATAGGTTGCATAATGAGATGTAATGACACTATAAGTGGATTTTTTTATTATACCATTTGTGAGATTGCATCAATATGTATTTTTTGAGGTTACTCACAACTGTTAAGAAAATAAAGCATATGCTTCCTGGGTTTATAGCCGTGTCATCATCAAGGCTTATTTTGTAATGGAAAATCAGATCTTAGCAGTGAATCATACCGAGGCCTTTTTTTCAGTGTAAAACCTTGTACTGTGTTCATAGCGCTCTTTGTATAGCTCACATCCTTTTACTTGATAAAAGTAAATTAATTATTTTTAAGTTAAAAATACAACCCATTCAAGGACTAAACCCATAAGCATCTACAGATTTTCAAATAATGCTGCAAGTATCTATCAATCAATACTTTTTAATTTCCTACCAAATTTGCTTTGAGTATATTTCTGCTTCTCTACCTCATGACAAGCCAAAAGAAAACAAACCTACAATGAAATTGTAAATTAGGCAAACCACTTATGGTAAAATACGCATCTTAGAAGCTTTATATTCAAAATTACTTGTCTTTACCAGTTATTTACCGTAAAGAATTTTTCCCACCAATTATTCGCTTTTGTCGGCGATGTAGTAACCTCAGTCCACAAACAGAGGCGAGAGAATCTAAACCAGAAAGGATATAGAGAGCATTAAACTCAGCATGAAAAGTAGCCAATCTTCAGTGAGAGTTAGCTAAAAAAAAAAAAAAAAAAAAAAAAAAAAAAAAAAAAAAAAAAAAAAAAAAAAAAAAAAAAAAAAAAAAAAAAAGAAACAAACAAAACACAAACAAAACATAAAGGCTGAACTTACTCTGTATTTCATGGTAGTTTTTAAATACTAAATTTTACTTGGGGAAAATACACTGAAGAAGTTTTTTAGCTGAGATCTTCTGTGTTTACAGAGCCATTTACACATTTGTTTCTCAAGTGTAGAATTTTATAGGGTTCTTCCTTAGTCCTGTAAGCGGAAGCAGAGCCTGGCCTACCCCACAGGATTCCTACCCTTTTGTTTCTGTAATTCTTTTTGATTTAACTGTTTCCTCTGTGAGGTGGGATTGTTTCATGGGTCTCTTCCTACCGTGACAGTTCCCCACCCATACCTGGTCTGCCCCTCACAGCAGGGCTTCACCTTTATTGCTGTTGCCAGGGGCCTTCTTGCTGAGGTGGTCACAGATCACACCCGCGTCCTCACTGTGCCGGCAGTTGTGCGTCCCAATGTCCTGCTTGATGCAGTCTGCCAGGGATCTCTCATTGCCTGTACACTTCACGTTATCCACATGGATGGGGCCTTTGCCCTCACCAAAATAGGCCATTGTCCTTGCTCTAGCTGGACCTCTGCAAACAGAGCATACTTTTTCTTATTAAGCATTTTGAGGCATTAGTCTGCATTTTATTCAAGTATTTCTGAGTGAGTAGCGAAAGGCACTGAGGTTTTATTCCCAGCCCTGTCACTGATTCACTTGCTAACAATGACCTTCTCATTGCCTCTGTTCTTCTGGTATGTAGGGAAAAAATAACAAACTTGCTACAGTTCATTGCTGTTCAAAAAGTGCTTTTATGTATCTAGTTAGAAGGCACTGTGCAAAGTATTTTACATTGTAACAGCATTACATTTTGCTATAAAGCGAAATATGTGAAAGCTGCTTTTTCATAATCTCTTTAATCCTCGTATAAAATCAGCATCTGTGAATGCTAAAAATAATTTGTTCAGGTCTGATTCCCTCAGAAAGATGGGCCACTTGAATACAGTAGTGTACAGTAGCCAATTGAATACAGTAGTGCAGTGTGGTAGGAGTTAAGATTTATAGATCTGTTAGTTGTTAATAGTTATCAATATATTTCATTATCATGTCATTTTTAGAGTGCACTCCACAGCTGAGTTCTAAAAATCTCAGGTAATAGGAGCAAGACTGAACCTAGTTCAGTATCGACACCCACCTTTTCCTGGGAGGAACCCAGTGCTCAGTGCTTGTGTAGCATTTAAGCGTCTCATTTGGTAACTTTTGTGAAAGTTTATTACTACTAATTACTTAGGATAATGCATCTTAATTTATAAATAGATATTTTGTTATATATGGTTTAAGCGTCAGAAATAATTACAAGTGGGAGACCACCCAAACAGCTGTACAGAGAAGTGGGGCAGGAAACCACAGCCACCTCCAGGTGTGCCTGAACTACAAGTTTACCTATCAGTTAAGAGCAATTTACTGATATTTTATTGGGATAAGAAGATACATGGAATTCCATAGGTTTCCATTTTAAAGGATAATTGTATATTGTAAAGGACTGCTTCTATGTATACAGAAGGGTAACTGCAGGTATGATGAAATGCTGGAGCAGAGAAAGAATTTGAAAATGAAAATGTATTATGCAAGAAAGTATCTCCCTCCCTTTACAGCTCTTTTTATACTTCTTTAATACCTGCAGTGTTAGAGAAGATAATTGAGAATGGCATAAAGAGTCTGTGTCTCTTCATTAGCTGGGGATTGTCTGTTGGGGAGGAATTCTGATTTGTCATACCATTTCCAAAGCTTTGTCATACAAGCAGTGTGGCTGGATCAAAATGAATCCAGCTCTCCATTGCCACATCCATATAAATGAAATATGAAAGTAATACCTACAAGCTTCCTCCCTTTTTAAACTTGCACTTGGATAGCCTTGCCTTTTTGGATTTTTTTTACTAGGTACTGAAGGATGGGTGGGTAGGATTTCTAATTAGGGAATGTTGGTTAGAATGCATGAATTGTAAAAGAAAAACGGGAAAGAGAAGCATGTAAAAGATAAGACAAATGATACCACAAGGTCAGTTGTCCTTACACATTTCAAATTCCCATGGCTGAGATGTTTTTACCAGATAATCCAAAGCCTTAGCTGCCTTTGGAATTGGTATAGGACAGTCTTTGCCTAATGAGTTTGATATGATTTAACTTGTCACAAGCAAGTGTTCTTCTTTTGTGAGTGACACTGATTACAGCTAACAACAAAAAAAGTAAGCTCAGCTCCCCAGTACCTGCGGGCAGTTGATGTGTCCATGTGTGCTATTACAAAATAGTGAGACAGAACAGGCACTCACTGTAAATTCTTACCTGGTTTTGGTATCTCTATGTCAAATAAAGTTTCTGCTTTAGGGCTTTGCTCTAAAGTTCTTCAGGATGTTGAAAAACACTTCATTGTGAATCACCACAGTATTCTTAGCCTTTCCTTTAGAAGTATTTATTGCAGTTTAGTATAGAACTGTCTTTTTTTGTCTCTGCACAGTCTTACTGGTTACTAAATAAGGGCGCTACCTCCTTCTTCCTACCTTTATACGAGAGTAATCTGTCTCTTACTGTGCATCAGTAATCTCTCAGTTTGCTGATCATTCCTATGAAAGGTGTGTTCATACCCACTGAACTAAAACCAACCAACCAACCAAAAACACCACAAAAAACCCCAAACCAACCCGCACTGTTTAAACAGAACTTCTGCCAGGAAACAAATGTAAAAAATATGATGTTCTAGAGCAGGGAGTGCAGCTTAATAGAGAAAATTATTTCATATAATTGGGAGAACTCTAAAGGTACACATGTTAAGTCTGTGTGTTTGTTAACACACTGAAATGTGCTCTTAAAAGTGGCTTTAGTCCACCCTTAATTGCTGCTTTCCAAGCCAGCTATTTATGCACCAATGACCATCAGAGATACAACCTTTTTGCCTGCTCTGATCTGTCCCTAGAGAGAAAAGGGGCTTCAGGTCTTACCTCCTCTCTTTTCTCAGACACAAGGCCATGCACAATAACATGCAGAGCTCTTTACGTGCAGTATTTACCATTATTCATAATATTGTTAGTCAGGAGGTCCTGTGAATTATTAGAGATGGCCAACTATCATGGAAATCACAAGTTAAGTAACTTTGTAGTTTTGTCCTTTTGTAGTTTTACAGCTATATTCTACTACTGCTTTCAAATACACTTCACTAAATGAAGTTTAGTGAAACCAGACAGTTTTTCAAAGGCATATATTATGTGTTCAGATATCATTTGATGATGCTCGGTTGCACAAGCTTCACATTGTTAGAGACAGCAAACAGTTAACACAATTTGGTTCTCTTCAGCTCAGATTTCCTTACAAATACACTCAGAGAAGACATTTCACTAATTTCCTGTTGTATTTCACTGGCGTTCTGGACGTTTTTCAAGTCTCATTAGTTCTGCTATTTATATATCTGCCCTATAGTTGTTATATTTTTACTGCTCTTGGGCATCCAGAAAAAAACTGCTGATGAGCGAATGTAAGCCTGATTAAGTGCTTTATTTCAAAAGTGACACCTATATAGCATTGGTTTTAATTAGAGGGTGGGTTTCTCCTGTCAGATCTATTCCTGTATTAAATGAAGCTTATTCAAATCACTGTCATGCAGGGCAAAGCCATAATCCTTTGTAGAACAGTTTTATCAAATCTCCAAGCTACATTAAATCAGATTAATAAATGAGGGGGAAAAACCCATGAAACTAGGAATTTAGTAGCTGGTGTTCCTGGAATCTGCAGGCATCATTCCCACTCCTTGTGACAGTGGACGCAGACCTGTTGCTGTATTTCATTAAAAATGTTAACAGTTATGTTGGACACTGTAAGGACTTCAAAGTTATCATTAAGGTTCACAATAGATAAATATTAACATTATGCAAAATAATACCTCAATGAAAACAGATCAAGAGCTTTTTGAAACAAATGTGACAAATAAAAGTTAGTATTTAGAGCTTAGTGATTTAGAATATTTAACTTCTAACAAAAATATTTAATAACTAGCATTTCTGTTGCCAGACCGACTGTGATATGCCTTTGAATGCAAAAATTCCTATTCCCAATTGTGGTAGGTAATGAATACTCCTTTTGAAGAGACAGCCTCACTAATTTTTATACAAATAGTATAAATACACTTTTCTAAGCAAATGGCAGATTGACAAGCTTTAAAAGGCATAAATTATCTTATCAGACATGCCTGTGATATTTGGTTGCAGAAACTTAACATTTGTAGATGCAGCAAACAGATAACTTGAGAAACAGCTTAATGAGTTTTCTTACTTGTAGCCAAGCTGTCGGCAGACTACAGCTGCATCCTTATCAGACCATCCATCATCACAAATCGTGCCCCACTGGCCGTTGATAAAAATCTCCACACGTCCTTCCTTCTTATTCTCACCATCCATCAGCCTGATGGGAGGACCTGGGAATAAATTACTGCTGTCAGCTCACAACAACAGAGGCAAGAAGTACTTCAAGTAATTTTCATTAAGTTCAGTACAGGGGGTCAACTGATGTTTATGTTAAACAAGCCCAGTATCAGCTGTTAAAGCACGCATTTTTCCTCACTGACAAAGGGAAGCAGTTTGTCCAAAGTGCAAGACAAATATCAAACACTACTGTATTTTAAATGTCAGAGTTCGTCTGGTTCCTTTATTTCATATACAGAGCTCAGAAATTGACCCCAGTGGGAACAGAACAATTCCCCAAGTAAAGGTAGAAACCACCTGAGATAATTTGATGTGATACCTGTACAAGCAGGACAGCTTTTCCTTAGAGACTTTATAAGTGAGTTTTACCTCAGTTCACAAATCCATTCTCAAACTGGTTGCTCCTGCTCCTCTTAACCACTGTCTCAGCACAAAAAGTGCAGTATTGTGTTAAACTTCGGCCATTCCATATCGTTACACATGCTGTTCTGCAGCATGGTATTACCATACTAATATCAGACTAATCAGACTAATGTCTGATTACTTTTCTAGAAATTTAAATTTATTGCTTATTCAGATATGTTCGTAATAAGAAGTCTCACTTATGTGGATTAGTCAGAGTTAATTAATCATGGTACGTTCATTGCTTGGCCTGTAGTTAAATTTTGAATCATTAGGCAAAGTACATATTTAACTCTCACTTGCGTTATAATTCCTTTACAGCATGCAAGCAATGCAAGTAGGCTTGAAACACCTATGAATACCTCTGAGGCCTCTTTATAACATTTAAGTGAGAATCACTCTCTAAATCTTTTTTTTTTTTTTTTGTATGCCATACTTTATAATCTTTAATACACTCATGAGAGTTGCTTTTTAGAATAATTAAAAAGACTGTTCCTCATTCTTCTAGCCTGTTCCTAATCTCTAAATCTGTTAGGATGAGAAATTACTTAACGGTGCTCTTAAACCAAGCAGTGTTTTGAGACATTTGCATTTGATTATTAATTCAGATAATCCAGACTCTGAATCAGCACTAGTTAAATCTGGCCTAATTCATTAATGAAACGAGGAAAGAGTTGAAAACAAAATTAAAGTCTGTTTGCTTCACATGTAATTTAAAGCATATTGTTTCTACCGGAGTTCATGCTGTCTGGGCAGTTCCATGAATTAACTTCAACCTATTTACCTACACTGGCATGATCTTACATACTGAACAAATGTTGTCATTATTGTAGTGTATTCTATCTCATTTTTAGTGTTCCTTAATATCTGTATTTCCTCAAGTCAAATCACATACTAATTTCTCATATTTTTCCACTGAATTCTTCCTTACAGGGAAAAATGCTTTTTCACATGCTAGGAAGTAATTGGTAACAACAGAGTCTTTGTCCGCTTTCCAATCAGAAATCTAGGAAATGATGGATAAACTGTCTTATTTTTTTGTTGAACTTTTGATGTTATTTTGAAAGAATAAAAATTTAGATGAAAATTATACTTCTATTAACCAGATGGAGGCATGGGATATTAATAATACTTTATTGTTATCTCATCTTCTTGTGGCTTAGAATATATATGTATTTATGAGCACAAAATTAATATAACAGTCTGGTAATGGGGGATGTGAGAATGTTACCATATGGATGTATTTAACTGAACCAGACCTCCTTCAGCTGAGATTATATTTTATAGGAATTTGAGCAAAGCAGCACAGATGGTTTGCATCTGTAAAGACAGCAGTCATGATTGAATTCCTGTTATTTTGGGGTTGAGAAAATTCTTTCTACCAAATATGATTTGACATCATCTACACATAATGGAACTGTACTGCAACATGAAACATTATCATTGCATGGTGAGAGGTCTAAAGGCTATAAAGAAAAAGGCTATAAAGAGGAAGAGACTACAAAAGTACATGTGGAAGTGCTGAATGTTGTTATAACAGGTAGCAACATCATGCAGTAAATCCATGTTGTGGTTTGTGGGATAGACCTTCAGTCTATGGTTTCCAGAGAACTTCAGGCACCCAGGCACCACGATTCCACTGCATTTCAGCAGAAGCTGGGAATCTAACTCCACTGGTTATCATTCTAATTTCAAAATCAACTACAATACTCTTGAGGTAAGCTAAATAATACTGGCAACACTTTTCTAAAAGGGAACATACTGACAAGCTACAAACTTCATGTAGCAAATTGTTAAACTTTTTCAGAACTGCTGAGCAACCCATTGTTCCCCTGTAGTTTCTACTGTGCATGTCTGATAGCCAGAATGATTGTTTAATTATCTACATAGGAATCTTTGGAATGTATTTGTATATATTTTATTCTACAGTGTCACTATGTAACTGGCATTTTTCTATAACTTCTTATCAGTCTTTTCATTCTTTTTATTTTCATGTGAGTTTTTAGGCTTTTGACATTGGAACTGACTCTTTTATCTGTGTGTGCAGTGTCATTCTGTTCTGGTCAGCAAGTGGGGCCCATTCACCTAGACACAATATAAATGATAGGCAATAGTAACAGTATTATAACAGTAACAGTGCTCAGGTATGAACTTTTGACATCAGAGAAAGTTACTTAGAGGCTGGAGACTGCTGAGTAAACTTAGTTATACCATCAGGAAGTGCAGGATAGGTCTAAAATCTCATGAAGACTGAGAGAACAGCATCTCTGGAATTTGCCGTGCGAATCTGTGTTAAGCTTTAATGTTCTGGCTGTTTATGTTCCTCTAAACAAAGTTTGATTACTTCCTGTGATCTTCATGAGAATAGTGAGGATATTTCCCTTCCTGTTCCTTCTCTGCACACATCTGACAAATACTAGGATTTTGAGCCCCCTTAAGTGTCCTGTACTTTGCTGGGATCTGTATCCACAGCAATACTCATACCATAGTTTCACCTAAGGGCTGCCTTACCGAGCAGGAGCTTCTGGCTGTCGTTATCTGGATGGCAGATGAGCCTGACATCCTCCTGATGGTTGCAGTCGTGCTTTCCCCACTCCCTCCGTGAGCACTGCAGAAGGTTTGTCTCCTTCCCGGAGCAGCTGACATCGTCCAGCCAGATAGGCCCGGAGCTTCCTTCTGAGGAGCTCTCTCTTCCCACACCTGCACTTTTTCCATACCTGCACAACACATAACGCAACATTTTGGTCCACACTGATCAGAGGACTTGTGGTGCTTCAGCACAGGAAGGAAATTAGTTATTCCTGAAGAGATAAAGGTTTCTCAAGCATTAACAGTAAACAGCGTTAACTATGACAGAGCAGGTTCGGTTACCATTAAATTCAAGGAGAGCACCATATGCCTCTTCTTTGGTAATTTTTTTTTTTTTTTTAAGGAATTACTATTACATTGATACAAACTTAAGAATGTAATACCTTTGATTAAGGCCTCTCTTTCAACCAAGCATATGGCTGTTTCACTGATTTTGAGGCTTATAGTATATCTTAGTATTATATTTAAATGCCACAGTCCAGAGAAAATGAGACAAAATCCGTTTTTGAATGTGAGCTGTTACAATCTGAAGGCAAGACAACAGTCACCTCTGAGAGTGCATCTTTGTAGCCACAGCCAGTAGGAAAAGTAGTGAAGAGTGAATTCATCAAGCTCTAATGGGATCTCTCTAAAATAGGCTTTTCAGTACATAACAGTGTTCCAGGGCCAGGCTGCGGCTTTTAATAAGGTAGTGCAGAAGGTCTGTAATTTTTAATGACTGTATGACAAGCAAAGATTTAGAAGAATCTAACTTTTATAGGTAAAATAGAATACAAAATCAGTTTTTTCTCTACAGCATATGCATTGACCTCATTTAGCCAGAAAGGTGATTGGAAGGACCTTGGTGCATAAATGCTGCTGAATTACAGTATCTGTTAAAGGTTTTGTTTCTACCTAAACTGAGGCCATAAATACCTCTAAAACTGTGGGAAGCCTGCTTTAGGGGATTTTAACTCAGTAGTTTCTGTGTAGCACTCAGCTAATATTAAAAAACCAGACTCCTGAGTAAGGTCCATGTAGGGTTTGTGTAAATGTTTGTCATCACTGTCAAGTCACAGAACCAGATATCCAATATCAAGTAATCTTACTTAAATCCCAGCTGCCGGCAAGCCACCTGTGTGTTCAGCTCTGTCCACCCATCGTCGCAGACGGTGCCCCACTGCCCACTGTGATAGACCTCCAGGCGTCCCTCGTGACTGCCTTTCCCACTTGTGAGTCTTAGTGCACCATCTGTGTCGGTAATGAGCAAGGAAAAACAAAAACAGGAGTCAGTTTTTCTTAGGTGCAGTTATTGTTCTAAACCAAAACCAGTAACATCGGGTTTACTGCATCCGATCTGAATACGAGACTCCTACATTTAATGCTGATCCCTGCGTGTCATTGGAGGGGATGACAGGCATGCCATAATGCTCCCGCTCAGCTGAGTA
The DNA here is from genome assembly GCF_003031625.1 of Empidonax traillii. NCBI lineage: Eukaryota > Metazoa > Chordata > Aves > Passeriformes > Tyrannidae > Empidonax > Empidonax traillii. Next base: position 444,226 of record NW_020955392.1, on the reverse strand, counting down.
GGGTTGCTTAATGTAACTGCATAAGGGCACAAGGAATAGCACAAGGTATCGGTCCCCCAGGCCCTTACTACATGCCAGGTCTGCAGGAGTGGCTCAGATTACACAGTTCCACTGTACATACACCTTATCTTTCTCTTTGTATCCTGTTCTGTCCCACTGATTCCATGCTGACACGCTTACTGCCCCTGGCAGATGTGATACCCAGCTGGGGCAATGGCCCTCAGAGTAAGTGGCAGTTGGCATGTTACTGAGGAACCAGGGCCTTTTTTTGAATAATGAGATTTTCTGTACCTGTTATCCGTAGCGAATGGCTGGCTCATGTTGATACTGCCAGAACACTTCATTACTGTGAGGTTTTGTGCATCTGCAAACTTTGAAGGTTTTCTTTCCAGAGCTGTGAACTCTGCATTAGGCACTGCTTTTCTGTGTGATTTTTGATAACTGAAGTACCTGTGAGAGGTGTGCAGGAAACGCCAGCATCTTCTTTGTGGGCACAGTTGTGTTCTCGCCAGGAGCTTTTTGGACACTGTTCTATGGACAGTTCATTTCCCGTGCACTGCACTTCATCCAGCAGCACGGGGCCAGAGCCTTCTCCAAAGTAAGCCTGACCCCACGCCTTGGCAACACCCCTGTGAAAATGTAAGGAACACCCAGTCAGGAGCAAGCATGCCGAAGATTTTCCTTTTCTCTGCCTTTGGGTTTTAAAGCATAACTTTCCTAGAGGAGATTATAGATGTACAGCTTGGGTATGAGGATTCTAATTTTAATTTTAATTTAATGTTTATGGGTAGTAAAAGTAATCCGATATATATTTCTACAGCAACTTTCATCTGTTGTCCTCAAAGCACACTAATCAAATCTCAAATACCCAGATGAGGCAGATAAAAGTGATTGTTCCACATTTAGTCATGTAAAACCACAGCAAAGAGATCTTAAGTGACTTGACAACCAGTCAGCAGTAGAAATAAGAATAGAAAGCAGACCTTAGCCTTGTGTGGGGTATATTCTGTGTCAGCACAGAGGATTCTAAGCACGACAAGCTATGTACATTGAAAACACTCCATTGTTCAGCATTACAGAAATTAGGCGGTGTTTAACACTTGATGATCTATCAGGATTTCTCTGATTCTGTATAAGATACCTTATCTTTCATATGTAAATGTTTGTCATGGTTTGGTTTCTTTCCACTCAGTGGCTTCTCTGTTCATATATTCAGTCTAGTTTGAGATTTCAAGATTGAAATGCCTACCTGAATTTTTTACTGTAATGATTTACCTATCTAAAGGATTAGTTTAAATTAAGTAACATACAGTTTTCAGGGCCAAAAATATCCTCAGACACACAGCAGGCAACATTTTAGCAAAACACATAGCTTCAGTCTGAACTTAGTACCTTAAACCTTACCTTTTCTTCCAAATGACCTTCTTAATTCCAAATAACATACTAACAGATCTCTTGCTTGTATTTTTTTCCTTTAACAATGCCAAGAAGATTTTTAATAGATTGGAAATTATGTTTTTCACTGATGTTTGAAAACATTTTCTGATTGTTAAGTAACCATGCATCTTTATGTGCAGCACTAATTTACTGAGCAATGGTATTTTGCCATGCTGGTAATGGGAAAAAGAGACAAGTCATTCATCTCTCATTTTCATAAAGACTTGCTTTTCAAAGTGGTTGAAATTGTGAACCACTGGGAATTTGTATTGAGCAAAAAGTATTTATGAAATACGAATAAGCTAAATTGTCATTATTTTTCACCTATTAATGGTATATTCGTACTGTAAAGTTTTAGATTAGTGCTACAGAGGAGTTGAAGGGGTGTGGGAAGCTACTTACTGAGATGTTTTACTTTTACAATTTCTGGCACGTTTCCAGATGGATTAACAGTATGCAAATTTAGATTATTTTTAGTACTTCAAAACTGGTCTACTGCCACTGTTGGTAAGATTTCACTTCATATTAACGAGCACATGTGTTGTGACATCTTGCTTACTTAAGAAATTCTGTAAGTCTCCAGACGTGTTTCAAAGAGACTTAGCAGACTTAGCACCATCTTAATACAATTTATTTACTCAGAAAAATGAATCAAATCAGAAGCTTCTCAGAACTGCCATTTCTGATCATTAAATATAAGTAATCAAAAGTTTTAGTGTAATCAGCAAAGAGGCAGATTAAGAGCATTACACTTGTCATTACTATACAGAAATGCAAAGCAGAGCTTAGTAACTCCCCAAACCTACAGACAAAATTGTCCCTATCATATGACACTGAAAACTGGATCCTGTAAATCAGAGTTCCAGGGAATTAAAAGTAATGGCACTGTACCTAAACCTTCTATAAATAAACTTAGTGACTGCCCCATAGTATATTAGTGCGATTTTAAAGGAGCATTTTTTACAATTACGCTTGTCCTAGCTTCGGCTGTGTGTGTGATAACTCTCCTGCTTTGCTGCTGGAATGAAAACCATGTAGAAAAACAAACCCAAGGCCAAGCTGCCGGCAGACAACTTCAGCATCTGCATCATCCCACTGATCGTCACAGACTGTCCCCCACTGGCCACCATGGTAGACTTCTACTCTTCCTTCGTGGGCGTTGTTCCCTCCAGCCAGCCGGATCGGAGTAAAGACGGGGGCTGTGATCCAACACAGAATATGGAAAAGGTCATTTAGTTCCCAAAATAGAATCCCAGTAGTAAAGAAAAAGGAAGATGCTTAGTGGTTTCTCTGACATCATTCCAGAACCACACTTTATTTTTTCTAGTTAGATGGAAAACCTGAATTTAGACTTCTTAGAAATGAGTTCCCCTCAGCTCTGCTGTCACTAGCTGAAGAATATTACAGACAGGTAACTCTCTATTGATCTTGAATTACCTACGTGTGAGAGCATTCTCACAGACACTTAGTGCTGTAAGGCCAAATACTAAATCAGTCTGTAGAGCTGCATTTCTACCAGTAAGAGCAAAATTGCCTCTGTACAGGCTTGCTCCCAGAGGGTAAAACCTGAAATAAGAGGCAGAAATTAATTCATTGACATGGAAGTAGTAATTCATCCTCCTGTTTTCTCATTCCTTTCGTAATTCCAGACAGAGCAGTGAAATATCCTCAACTGGAGTCTCCCTTCAATTGTCCACATATTGTTCCCTTCCTGTTTCTGGTCTTTTCATATCAGTAACTCTCTTCTGGTGCACCAGGAAACTGTCTTGAAAGCGTCACTTTTGCACAAAGCTATAATAATGGAAACAGCTTAAAGCCATATAGAACCCCCACAATTGTTCTAATATTAACAAGGTTATTTTAAAGTTTCACCATATCTAACATATGGACAATTTGAAATATGAATAATTTTTATGTAGCCTTCCAACCAATAATTCTACTATTTCATCTATTTCTTGGCTTCAAAAAAGAAAATTGAGAGAATGTTACTGTTTCATTGTTATGAAATCTGGGGCTTTTTGCAATTACTCAAAAAGGCTGATTGCAGTGGAACCTGCAAAACTTGAAAACATTTCTAGTTTTCATTTTCTTTGGGCAAAACTATTTCTCTTGCTTTGGTCCTTAAAATTGTCTCATAGCTTAAAAAGCTTCTCCCTTCCCTCTACTCTACAGTTTCCAAAATTAAGATCAAAATGTTCTTTTAATAGTCATTTATCAAAATATTACTCATTAATAGGGGAGCTTCAGAACAGAAATGCACCTGCCTTTGGATAGGAATGTAAGTAGGAGAGGAAAAGCAGCTCAGAACTGGCTGCAGCCACACACGTTCTGGTTACAGCTGCAGACATTGCCATTGATCTGAAATATCTTAAAAACATTAATAATACTTTTTTTCCTATTAAAAAACCGTGGGGAAGATGCAATCGTACTTTAACACCCTACTTCAACCTTTCTCATAAGCTACATCTCAAAGCAGCAATTGGCTTGTAGGTTATGGAAAGGTAAAAAGTTGCTAAGCTAGTTGCTGCTTGCACAGCATAGAGGTATTTGAAGCAGTTAATGATGTGGTGATTCAATCTGTTTAATTTTCTCTTCCAAGAAATCTTAATATTTATCTTTTAAATTTTAATAACGAGTAATTACTACTACTTTTATTTAAGTAACATAAGGAGTTAACCAAACCATATGTATTTTTTTTACCCAGGGAGGAGCTACATGTGACAGCAGCTGCCATTTTTTGAGGACATGTTCCATCCTGCCCGGTGTCTTTTTCACATAACAGTATATTTTCTTCATCACCACGACAACGCACTTCGCTCCAGAAAACAGGAATAAGGCCCAGTCCAGAAAATGGTATGTGTTTTGCTGTACCCTTTTCACTGTAAGAAGAATAATCAGGATAGGATATTAGAGTGGGAGGAAGGGAAGTGGGAACATTTTCTCATCTATGAATGTTGGAGTAGGAAAGAAAGGGCTTTCTTCAGTGGAGTAAATTCATCACATTTTCATACAGTTCAGCATTGTCTTCTGCACAAAGAAAAGTAACAGATGTGACCCAGTTCTCACCATTTTGTTGTGGGATATTTTAGTACAGTGATTGTGTTGCTGCAAGGCCAGCTACATTCCTGTTCTCACAGTTCTGAACTACAAAAATCAACAGAGTCCACAGGTGATGTATAGGACCAGCCCTGCAGTTCCACTTTCAGGAGAGTTAATGCCACCTTTCACCCTTATCCTCTCCTTTACTCCATGAAAACATAGCAATGCTCTGCCTATATATGTCATATATTGTGGTTGTGATGATGGGACAGTGGAACCACCTCATACCCCATTAGATCAGGCTCATGTCCATTCTCTTCAGCCATTCCCATCCATCCAGAACATTTACAAACAGCTCCCTTTCCTTCCCATACCGAATCTACAGCAGCATTTATGGAGCCATCTTTTCTTCCATATAAAGCCCAACGAAATGAAAACAAAGCCCAAATACTGTAATATCAAAGGAACAGATGGATGGAAGCACCTGAAAATCACCAGTAGTACATAGTGAGTTCACCTGGTAGTACTTAGATCCAAATTTCTGCCAGACACTCATGATAACAGGAACTTTCAGCTCCTGTTTGCTTGGGGCTTTTTGGCCTGGATTCAGTTTTAACCCACTGCTGTTGAAAACACCAAACCACTCACCCATATTGCTGATCTGCTTTTGCTGAGAGCACTCTCATTCAGCTGAACGTTCAGGGAGTGGAAGCAGAAAGAACTTAGATGAAAATGAGGAGGGAGACAGTGCACGTAGACAGCTGAAGTCATAAGCAAAATCACAGCCTCCAGATGGCTGAACTTTTATCTCATCTAATCCTCATATTTTTATAAGTTGGCGTGGTGTGTCCAGATTAGTATTGAACATTATAAACCAGCTTAGGTTTAGTTCTGGCTAGCAGTCTTAAATAGTGGGGTAATCATGAGGAATGTCACAGTGCAAGTCTGCTCTAAAAGCCCCTTACTGCTTCTAGCAAGCAAATTCACTGCTTTGCTATGCTAGTGAAAGAAATGTTATAAAGGCAATAAAGCCAGACAAATTATGATCAAGTGTCCTGTTAATTAACTCCATTCTGGCAACAATGAGAAGCAGCTCAGTGAGGACAATGCAGAGATTTTCAGCCTGACTAATATTGCTATAGCTGTAAAATATCGCCATTTTCCAAAAAGTTAGGATGAGTCCCAGATGTTTTTTGGCAGGATAGAATGGATGATTACCAGGGTAGTCCCAGGCTCCTGAGAACCAGGAATTTTCCTATGATTAGAAGCCCATGTAGAGTCTAATTCTGGCCACATTTACATTGTTATTGATTCAGTAACCTCACTGTTCCTAATTGAGACTTACATATGTGACATCAGGATCAGACCAAAAATTTCTGTCCTTGTGGACATCTCCCAAATGTCCAGGAGAGCAGTTTTTGTTTGCCCTAAGCTTTTCTGACCTGCTCACACATTTCACTTTGAAAGCAAAGCATCTGCCCTGGACTGCTCCTCTCCAGGTGCCATATGCAGCTTTCTGATGAAATACTGCTTATCACAGCAACCTCTTTGAAGTGTAATGCGAAGGATTCTGGGGAGAACAACTTCAGCATTCAACAACTGCTTTCAAACATAAAAAGCAACCATCAAACACAAAAAGCCATGAGGATTAACACAGTAGTTTGTCCTCTATACTGAAACATTAAAAATAAGTTGACTGATTTTTACTCTGAAACTTACCCAAGTGCAAGCTGTCGACATACAACTGTTGCATCATTATTGTCCCAATGGCTCCCACAGATTGTTCCCCAGATTCCATTCAAATAAACTTCCACTGTGCCTTCAAACTCATTCTTGCCACCCTGGAGTCTCACTGACCCTAGTTTAAAAAAAAATAAAAATAAAACAGTTAAACCTCCAAGATATTCCATTGCTCAGTTAATGTATCCCACATGAAAGACTCCAAATCTCATTTTCCCTCTGCAGAGAGAGTTTCTGTGTCATGTATTAGTGAGCTGCTTCCAAGAAACACTTGGGCACACCTAACATTCTTATCCACTGATACACAAAAGGAGATAGATAACCTTATTTTTAACATTTTACTTCTTACACAGAAATTATATTTCTGAACCTTCTGATGCTACAACTTAGCTAAAAATCTAGCAAAAAAAAGTATGTATAGACTACACGTGGTCTTTTAAATGTGATTCCCTCTACCCAAATAAGTAAAAAGTGTGTATATATATATAAAAAAAAATATATATATAAATGCTCTACTTTTATCTTTCACAAAATTCCGTTGAACTTAAGGGAGTCAGAAAACAACCACATGTATTTCATAGCTCTTGCTCTGACCCCTGTAACATTATGCATGTATTAGATGTCAGCAGTTTATTTTAGCCAAAGAATGCATTTGTTCATACTTGTTCTCAGACAGAAAAATATTGGATGTAGTTCTATTAATTCACGAGAAGTCTTTAGCAAATTCTCAGACAAAGCAAGCTAAAAACATAAGGAATTGTCTAAAATAAGTGTGTGGGGGGAGAAAGCCTGCTTCTTGAGAGCTGCAGAACACAGAAATCCAAGACAATTAGCAGATGTTGCATTTTTCTATTACGGTAGTTTTACTTGGGGTGCCAGATGCATGTGCTGTTGAAGGCAGCCAAGGGCCACTGGTAAAGGTGGGCAAAAGCTGCTCCAGGTGTAACTCCACAGAAGCACAACAGAGTCCTAACAGAGCAGTAATACAACAAGAAAGAATATATTTCTGTTAAATTTTCAAACATAGCCCAACTGTATGAATTAGTATTGCCTGAAATCTCAGTTAATCCATCTGCCTCTGTTCTGTGATCTACTTAAAAATTAAAAAGTACACCATCATCCAGTTTGCAGGAGCTTTACCAGTGGGAGGAAATAGTCAATGTCTGTGCCTGCATTTCATTGTATATGTGTTCGTGTTTGGGAAAATAATAACAGTAATAGGTAGATCCACTTTTTTTTCCTCAGCTTGTGTCCTGGTTTTAGTTCAGTATATTTTATAAAACCACGAAGCCAAACGACTGCCAGATAACTCGAGGAATTAATTAACCTCAAACTTGGTTTTGGATGTTCCTTTCTGCCTCCTGTTTACTTTCTCAGCAGTAACTTACTGTGCTGTAAATTGCAAGCAACATTTATTCAGCTCATGTTACAGAGTGAGCTATCATTTCAAAGAGAGGATTACTACTGAGTCAGTTATAACAATACTGTAGACATGTTGCACATCATTTATCTGTCTTTACAATTTTTCTCTTCGTGTTTTTCTGTATGTGTCACATACAGACAGAGTCTGGAATTTTGTTTATTTCTGCTCTTCAACAGACTTTTGTGTAGACTGTTATTTTCACTTGAAACATCAACTGCAGTCATAGCAAAGTGATTCCTACATACCAGAAAGCAAGTTTGAAGATGTCATCTCCAAAAATAAGTTTATTTTAGTGCATGATTGCTTACAGTCCTGTATGACACCTACTGAAATCAATACAGTGTTTCCTGAGTACACATTACACAATGTTTCTATTCAAATATTTGAATAAGGGAGTACTTGAAGAATAAAATTCTCTTCTAAGTTCTCCATGGCAGAATTTGGCTCAGTCCTCCTTCTGTATTTACACAATTCCCAATGACAGCAGTGGAAGAATTTATTCATGTACATAGAGCAAAACATAGAGAAGGGAATTGTTAAAGGTAAATTGAAAATATTTCATCATTTAATTTAAAATATTGATTTTTACCTGATAAGTTAATCTAGAAAGAAATAAAAAGAAAGCCTATTTTTACATGTAACTAATATTAAACCTGCCATTTAATAGAGGTAACCAAATATATGGTATATGCACTTTGAAGTATGTATGAACCTGTATCATATGACGAGTCATAATTATGTAGCAAACAAATCAAAGGGCACACTAATGAGTAAATTATTTCCCTGTTGTTTACTCAAAATGTTGTGGTATTCAGACAGCTGGTAGTTATACTACCAGATCAAGAGATACATTAGCTACAGTAGCAGGGATACCTCATAAAACATAACAGGGCTTTAAAATCTGGACTTTCATTACAGTAGTTTAGTTTTCTTTTCCAACAGATAAAACTCTTACTTCATAATAAAACACAGATCTGTGTTTCCTGTGTAAAGGAAACGAGCCTGATCTGCCACTGTATATGTTTATGCTGTATTACCAAGTATCTATCTGTGTGTTAATATTTTAATTTCAAGAGAGTCAGTGTTTGTAAAATGACCAGGAAACACTTTTTCACTTTTTAGGCAGCAGGAAAACTAATATTTAGCATGATTAAAAAGATACTGGTTAATTCTTAAATTTCAGTGGCTAAGTGTTCTGCTGTTAGATTTTAGCATCTCAGGCCCATACCACACCCTGGCAGGTGTGCCTGAGGGGCTTCCTTCTGTGCTGCCCCTACAGCACAAGAACTGTGCAGAAGAGCACCTTCAGTACCTTTTAGCAAACAGGTCTGGTTAAAATGTATGCATTGGAGGCTCTAGGTTTCTGGAGTCACAGGTATAGTAGCATCTCAGTTGTTTAAGCTATAAGCTTTCATCTCTTTTAGTTCCTGAAGAAAACTAAATATGGTGGCGGTAGAGCTAATGCAGTAGTATCTACTCGCTGCTCTCCATCAACTCAGTACAGTGTCAAGCCTGTCCTTAAAGTGCTTATCAAACCTACACTGCCTCAACACCAAGGTCAGCAACAGGGAACGGGAGCACTGGGATCCAGCCCACGGCTCTCTGCCCTCCTCAGCACTGGTCAGGAAGAGGGAGGATGAGGGGAGGTGAACTGACCCCACAGGAGTTAGGAACAAGGGTGCAGGACCACAAAGCAGGCCTACTAGGCAGCTCTAGGGCACACACTGTGGTCTTAAGACAGACTTAATTCAGCCTTATATTAAAAAATACGAATCTACAACTCCTGCATTTATAAACACTAAAAAAAAATGTGTATGCATTTCTTGTAATTGTGTTCTAGCTGAGGTTACTGCTAGTCAATTCATGTTGTTTACATACAGTCTGGTAATTTTAGTTGTCCTGGTATCTGCCCAAGTCAGTCTTTCCTATCTGCTATCACTGTTTAAAGGAGATTAAGTTATACTTGCAAATGCAAGGAAGTAAGGGTATCCAGTGGGTGCTGCTGAGACTTGCTCCACAACACCTGCTATATAGGCTCAAGATGAGACACCCAGGAAAAAAGGGAGAGGAAAACCACTCAGCCAACTTTTAATTAACTCCAAAAAGCAGAGGAGCTTCAAAGAATTTGTGCTGTTGTGATTGACCTCTTTTCCTATACCATTCTCCAGAGAGAGAATCTCTCATGTCCAGAGATGCTGGATAACTTCAAACCCTGTTTTATTTTTTACATTTCACTGGGAACAAGCATTGTTACTGTGTGTGACTGAACTGCAAACAGAATGGGAATCACTCTCACTTCTGCTGTACTTGTGTTACAAGTGGGGTTTATGGTGTTGGCTAACGGTGTGCCAGTAGTTCCTTTGTAAACCTGTGTCCAAAGGTTTGCAATTTGGCTGTTAATGTAGATTGAGAAAACAGGGATCAGAAATAGAAATTGTGCCTCTCACCCCGGTGCAGTGTGCTCTGAAATGGCAGATTTAAAGCCAAGCAGAAAGCATTTTGAATATTGGAAATCTGTAAAAACAACAAACATTTTTATTTCTGCCTCAATTTCCAAGGTGTTTCAACATGGGATAGCGCCACAGAAAGGCCCTGCACTGATCATCTGCAATTCATCTCCGTTGCCTTGGAGTCAATTAGGTAAGTCCAAACTGGCATCAAGGGTGAGGGTCTCCCATTGACACATCCTGTATAATCCCATGTAATTACATTGTAACTTGTAGTATTTTAGAACACTAGTGGATGATTCATAATACATACAAGAGTCTATCCTAGCTTCAGAATGTAACTAATTCATCAGTTTCTATGGGGAACTTGTAAAAAGCTACCTGTGGTATAGGTCAAATCTAACACCAGTTCAGATCAATGGAAGCTTTTCTTCCCTCCCAGGATCGGGCTAAAATCAAAGAAATTAATCCTGTTGACTTCAGCAAAATATGGATGATGCTCAGTGCGATCAATGTACGCTGTTGTCTATCACTGTTATAATTACTTCCCCCTGGCATTTTAACCTTGAAAAACGGTGCATCCATCAGAAGTACTTTTTAAGAACTATCTTGAGAACTTCAGCAGATAGCAGTATTGCATACTCAAGGATCCTTATATTAGAACTTTCATAAATATTGTATATACTGAGTGTGTAATGTGCTGCATTGGTTCCTCTGCAGCAGTGAGATCCATCATGTCAGCAATCAATGGTTTAAGTCTCTGAAAAACTAAAGTGATCAGAGCTGGAGAAAATGAGGGATCTCATGCTGTGCAGCCCTAGTAAGAGGGGTTCCAGAGGTGCTGCTTCTTAGAAGGAAAATACGGACACTGGTGTTTCATCTTTTTTTTCCTTTAACACTATGCTAATAAAAAAAGCCAAAACCTCAAAAGGCCTTCCATCAACTGCCCGGACTATAGTATAACAGGTAGGGAGAATAATTAGTGTCCACACTATGAACCTGAGGCTTGATTCTTCTCTCACACAAGTTCAGTGAAGCCTTATTTAATTGGCATTAGCGGAATTACCCTGTGATAAAAGCAATTTAAATGGAAAGACTCTACAATCAGGCACTTCTGGAGATGTATACTTTCTTTCCAGCTCTGCCAACTGATCTGTGGCAAAGACACTTACCCTCTCTTGTATTGTTTCCTCTTTGTAATAGAAAGGAAAATAATTAACCCACTTCACTTGAAAAGGTTTAAATTACATTTGTAACAACATAGCCTGATGAACATATCATGCAGAATACTGTACATGCCATACAAACATTGTGTGGAAGCAGTTACTTACAAGCACTGAACTAGGCCTCTTGAAGCCTGAATACATTACAGGTAAATTGTTATTAGCAGTAACTAAAATACTAAATTCTGTTGGATTTATGCTGGCTCTGTGTAGAGAGCACTCTTGTATTCATTTATTTTCCTCTAACATTTCCTTGGTTATATTTTATATATATTTGTATTTGGTTTACTTGCTATCAAGGCATGAATAGGTAATATTACCCAAATGTCTCTCATTATAGAAGGAAGGAAATGAAACAACAAAATCTATTATTTTAAACTATGAAACTGATTTTAGACTGGCACCGTGTAGTTTAATTGCAAAGAGGCTTTTACTTTTTAATTTTTCATTGTTAATGTTTAAATATAAAGCAGTTTAATATATACACATGCACAAAGTGTAGCCAATTAACTTTGCAGGTAAGTCTTAATATTTAAGCTAGAAAAGCCTGGAGATTTACAGTTAAGCCTTTGAACATGGTATCGTATTCCATTATTGCAGGTGCCTAATACCAAGGGTGGGCTTCCTCGGCCCAGGTACTGAAACAGCAGGTCAGTCTGACCTTCTCTAGCCATAAACTGCATCCTAACATTGCCTTGCTGGCATTCCTTTGCTTCTTGCAAGAAAGGAAAGTACTTCAGGAGGAATGTTATAGTAATGTTTGTTTCTGGGGAAATGGCTTGATTTATTTCCATGATCCTCTGTGAGCCACCTCACAAACTCTCTACTTCTTTCCTATTGTCCCCACGAAGGCTTTAGGGCAGAGGTCTGCCCTGGTGATGTCACTGAATGTTTACTGCTGAGTCCAGCAGGAACTGATGACCCTTCCATTAGAAAGTCTTGGCTATTTTTCAGTAGCCATGTCCTCCCCCTTAGCAGGGGCCAACCTGGATTTCCTTTTTCGGGGGGAACAAAGCAGCAATCTGAAAAGACTGAAGAAACAAGACTAACCCAAATCATGCAGTATTTTTGGTGGTTTTTTACTTATATCCCCTTCATGTTGAACTTAGAGGGGATTCTGGAACTAATTTACTTTAGGAAGTGCAAGATTGGGTTCTTAGCAATAATCTGCTGTGTTCTTCTTCACTATTAGATTAGACCAAGTCCTCACAAAGTATTCTGGGAACCAGACTGAAGAATTCTGAAAAAGGCTATTAATATGTTGGGCTAATTTAGAGAAGGAACTGTGGGACCCTTTTCAAAAGTGAGACCAGTTAAAGGGCATGAAGTCTTCTGGATTATTTTTCATCTGTGTCTAGTTATCTCTTTTCTCTTCCATGCCATGAGCTGCCTGGTATTCTTTCTAGGGAAACATCTGTACTGCATAACATCATTCTGTCTTCTGGAAGGAGTACAACATTTCGCTTGGAACATGGCTTTACAAGCTACTTTTTTTTTAATGTGTAAATGATCGATATGGACCTTGGTGCCTCCATATCCTCATCCTGTGATATTTTATACCAAATTGTATAATTATCACATTGTTCAAATTATCATCTTTTTTTCACACATTTTCTGTGGCTATTGTTGGAAGAGAAACATAACAATCCTTTTCAGTAATTTGAAATCAAATTAATAAAAAACCACAACAAACCCAAGTTCCACGAGAACAAATTATTATTAAAAATATTAATGATCAACTTCCTTGCTGACCTTGCGCTATTACAAAATATATAAAAGGAAGGGCAACAAAGCAGGGAATTTTAATTTTTGTTGCAATGATTAGGGTTGATTATTTTTAGTATAGATAGGATATATCCTTATATAGGTGGGAGATAATATCAGAGTGATGCAGGAGAAAATGTGAAGTCATTCAAAGCCAGACTGTGCATATATACGTTTAATGTCAATACTGATGAAATGTAAAGCTGATCAAGGGCTGAATGCTGAAATTGCTGCTCAGTCTTTACACACTGAAAACTTCCCCTGAAGTCAGGGGGAGTTCAGCTGGCAGTGTGTGGGGAGGGGGCACAGGTCTCTTGGCTCCATTCACAAGTGTCCTTGAGCACCATCGCTAACTTGTGAGCCCCAAGATAGGGAGTAAAAAAAGACATAATGTGTGAGCAGATCGCCTTTAGAGCAAAGCATCCTTCTGCCACTTGGTCTACTTCTGTAGACCAAGCACTTCCCAGAGAAGTGCACCCGGTTACAAAGAAGGGAATGCCAGCCAGCCTTGGCTAACTGAGCCGAGTTGAACACTCACAGCACAGCTTCGAAACGCGACTTGCCCACAATTAGAAAATTGCGGCGGAATAACCTCAGGTGGGACCTTGGTCCTTCCGCTGCATCCGCTGATGCACAAGTTTAACTCTCCTTTAGGAACAGCTTCGGCTGTCACGTTGGCAAAGGGTGACCATCCTCCCGTTCCCCGTTCCCTCAGCGACGGGGAACCGGGTCCGGGATGGGAGATGAGAACGCCGCCGCCCGGCCAAGGCTCTCTCAGTCTCTCTGAGTCTCTCCCCATCCCGCGGTCCCCGCGCACCCTCCCGCTGCGCTCCCCGCCGCCCCGTCCGCACTCACCTCGCTCGCAGCCGGCGCGGCCCCTGCCGGTCCCGGGGGCGCAGCCGGGCCGCCCCTCGGCGCCGGGCAGGACGCAGGAGCTGCGGCGGCCCCGCGGCGCCCGGCCCGCCGCTCCCCGCCTCGGCAGCGCGGCCGCCGCCGGTGCCCAGGGGCGCTGGGCCGCGGGGAAGCCCCCGGCGGGGCAGCCGGCGGGGGGCTGCGGGGGGCGGGCGGCCGGGAGGCTGGCGGAGACTTGCCCCGGCCCGCGGGCTCCGGGCAGCGTCCCTATCACCAGCGCCACCACGAAGCCGGCCAATGTCATGGTGCCAGTCCCGCCGGCTCGGGTCCATCTCCCCCTCTCATCGCGCCCGGGATGCGAGGGGGGAAGGCGGGGCCGCGGCGTCCCGCTAATCCCCCTCGCCGCACACTCCTCCCGCGGGGGCAGGGCGAGCGGGGCGCGGGGAGCCGCGCAGCCCCGCCGATGCCGCCTGCCTACCTGCCGCAGCCTGCACAGCGCGGAGGAGAGCGGCCGCCCGGGCACCCCCGTGCCTCCCCGCGCCCTCCCCCCCGGGTTCTGCGCTGCCCGCGGTCCCGCCGCAGCCCCGCAGGCTCACCCCGCTTCTCTCTCGGACTTGGGGCTCCCCTACCAGCCACCTTCTCGGCCCGCCGCTGTGTCTCCCCCGACCTCCGACAGCCTCACAAAGAGCAGAAGGAGCCCGGGCAAAGCCTGGCCTGGGGGAGCGCATCTTCGGGGCTAGATGGTCAAAACGGACCCGCAGGGCGGCTGGGGCGGCACAGGGATGGAGAGATCCCCAGACGTGTCAGCGGGGAACAAAGGGGCTGGAAACAAATGCCGTGAAATGTCTTCGAGGGTTTAGCATTATCCCAGCCCCATGTGCTCTGAATAGTAATCTGCTTATTCCCAACCACTGCCGAGGTCTGCATGACCTGATCAGCTGTGATTTCCCTTTTCCACCGGGATGGCTGTCAGTTACTTTTGCTTCTGTGTATCATAGTGTTTAGCTTTTAATTTTGATTAATTATTTTTTTAATTCACCTCTGGTTTTAATCTATGCTGTTCATATATTGTAAAGTCCAGTTCTGTCTGATGGAGTGCACACCCTTTATTTGGCAATTTGTCACTGGTGTGAGTCTGTAGATTCACATCTCCATAGGACCTTTTTTCCTCTCCCGTTTTTTTGTCTGGAATGTGTTAATTTGGTTTCTGAGAGAGCACATTTGTATTTCCACAACTTTTCGTTGTGACTGGAGTCTAAAAGAAAGAGGGTGCTTCCTGCTTCCCATGTACAGGGATCTCCAGTAAACAGTGTTCCTTCCCTTAGAAGCCTCCAAGCTGTTCAAAAGGTGCAAAATGCAACTTTATCAGTTTAAGGTTTTTGTTTATAAGAACAAAAGAGCTCCAGTGCTAAGGAAAACAGGTCCCACGGTGTTTGGGATTACTTGTATTCACTTCAGTTCTGCTCATCTGTGGTTAATTTCTTATTGCAGCATTACAGTGTATATTTTAATCACTCACAAAGTTAAAGAATACTCTGTTGGGGTTTCTACAGCAACATGATAACTATGCAATCACTTTGTCTCTTGCACTTCTTTGTGGATAGAAGCACACAGATTGTTCTTTCTTGCTGAGGTTTCTTCTGGGGATATGTATATGCATTAGTTTAGAAAACATCAGGACTAGCAAGAGTTTAATTTGTTTTCAAAATATTTGAATATATACAAGATGTTAGCCTAAAAACAACTCATTATGACCGTTTTTAAATTGTCTGAAATTCAGTTTCTGTCATGACAAGTTGGTTGCTTTTATCCTTTGGAAGGACCGGTTAAAAGCATGCTCAGCCTAGCTGGTTAAGGCTTCCTTCATTGCCTAGTAAACACTTCTTGGCATCACAGTAGCAGCAATATTTCATTTTCCCCGACCTAAGCTCTTTTTCTGCCCCCCCTGTAGCCTGGAAGGGTTCTGCTGATCAGCACAGGGGAGAGAGAACAAATGAGTGTGATGAATCTTGCAAAACGCTTGAGGCAAAGCTTTGAACCTGGCACATTCATGTATTCTGATTGCATTCTCCTCCCCGAGGTGTGTGGGCTAGCAGGAACCTCAGAACACTGAACTTTCTTTACCTAGGCAGGGTAGAGCTATTCGAGCTTCAGATTGAAAAATGGTACTAAGCAGGAGGTGAGGGGGAAAGAGGGAGACTACACAGGGAGAAAGGTTTGGAAGTAAGTGGAATTCTATAAGGAGCATAGAGAAGAAAAAAGCAATTGTCATAATGATTCCCTCCCAAGACAGGTTTCAGGTTTAATTGAATGATCCACACATACAAATTCACATGAACATTTTAATTTTTGTCATGATTGTTGTTTTCGGTGTAGCCTTATAAGGAGATAGAGCCTTCTTTTGTTTTAATAACTATAAGTGAGCTTTCACTCAGAATATAATGCTTTTGTTACAATTTACAAATTAGGGAGTTGGTCTGACTCCCGTTCAAGACATTGATAATAGCCTCACTGTAAATGGGAGGGACCCTTTTCTAAAAAATCCTGGAGCTGATGCAGTTTGTTTTCCCAGGCTGAATGCTTTGCACTTTGGTTGCAGCTTCTGTCTGCTGGAGCATTTACAAGTGTCTCCCCCATATGGTTTCTCTTGTGTTTGAACTGTGTGAGCATGTGCAGTTTGTCCTTTGGCTGTGGCACTTACAGGTGCCGTATTGAAACTCACTCTCATCTACTGCACTGCTTTTATTACATTTGCAGGAAGCTCGTTATCTCTTCTGCCTCTGTCACATTGCTCACAATCAGTCGAAAATTACTGGGAAGAGCAAAGACAAAGCAAGAGTTCCATTGGACAGACTGTGTTTTTGAGAACCTTGATTCTTCTGGACATCACTCTAAAAATAACAGTAAAAAAACTGCAGTCTGTTTTAAGGGTGGACTTCACACATTTATAAAACAAGAACCGAGGGTTTATTGCTCTGATACAGCTGTTAGAGCTTTAAAAAGACACCAAATATGAGACATGCTCAGTGCATTTGGTTGCCTTAAAAAGTTTTCTCTCTGCTATAGATAACTGTTGAAAACTCATTCACAAACTGAAAATGAAAAGGCAAGAGAAAATATGTTCGCTTAGTTAGGAAAATAGGCAAGTAGTTCTTTGGAAACCTCAAGAGGTCTCAGTGAATCTGGGTGTTACATACAACTTGGATTCTGAAATTAAAGTATTCAACTTTTCAGGAAAAAAAATTGGCACAAAATGCTGAAAAATAATAAATCTGTGGAAACTGTGCTAGCTATACTTCTGCAGCAGCACTGTGGGATTTGAAGTCAGTAATCTATGTTTAACAAGGCCTGCATTTTTACAGAGAAACAAAGGCTTGTTTTGGTCTTTTGAGGTTGGTAGAAAAAATAATCCATTAAGATGCAGTGGGTTAACTGGCTCCAGCTGAAGTTCATAACAATTCTCCCTTTTACGAAAAATTTTCAATACTTAGTATTTAGCTTATACCTCATCCACAGAGTTAGTACCTATTGACAGCAGTCCCATGGAAGTCCAAGAAACAACACTCATGACCAAAGTTAGGAAATCTGTGCTGTGTACTGACAACTTCCAAGAGAGCAGTTGTAGGAAATTGTTTCCCAGAATAGGCCTTAATTTCTGTACAATTCCACAGGGTTGGCTGCTTTTTTGTCTCCTGATATTTGACAGTCCCAATACCAAATTGTTGATAAAGCAAAGAATAATAAATAATTTATAGTCATGGATGGATCTGACCACTCCTACACGCCTCACTCTTCCCATATTTCTGTGCATATACTCCTCAGGTTACCTGAGAAATGGAAATATTGGAAGTACTCACATAATACAACACCAGTGTGGGTTATTCATATGTGCAAGGCTTAAAGGAAACTTATACAAGAGCTTCCTTCTTCCTAATAGCTTTCTAAAAGCACTTGATAGTTCTTTCCTGTCACTGGCTCTGCTTTTATATCAATTGTGTGAGGGTTATTAGAGGACTAATTTTCAATAAATGATTCTCGTGAATAGGTGAAAGTATCTGATGTGTGGGTTATACATGCAAAAATAGTTGTCCTGCCATTCAAAACCATTTAATACCCAGCATTTAAAATTCAGCTGGAGAATCAGTCTAATTCTGCTCCATTTGAATCAATAGCAAAATTCACTGATTAGGCTCTTCCTGTGTTCAGTAAAGCTGCTTACCTTTATTTTCGAGTAGCTCATGCAGTTTGCTGTCAGCAGGGATTTTAGAAAGGCTGAGCACTTCCAGCTGTTGGTGGAATTCAGTTAAAATACTATTGGCAAGTGAAGGCCTGAGTCAGTCCTATCTGACTGCCACTGATAGCCCTAACCCCAGGTATTCCCTCCTGCATTCCCTCCTGCCCAGGTCAGCGGAGATGTGACAGATCAGAGCAAGGGCTGACTTCAGGCAATGAGATATGTGAAATTCCTCCAGGAAAGAAGTACAGAGCAGACAGAATGTAGCCAGACAGCCAGGCACAACACACTGTAATTAAATTATTTTCAGACTATCCAGCTAATAATTCCTTACTGTTATTTCTTCACACAATCAACTACGTAGGGGTCAATAGATCAAGTGCTGGGATCAATAGGAAAACTTATGCACGTGACCTCGTGGGGACTGGGTGAGATCAAACAGCACCAGACAGGGGCTGAAATCAGGACTAGGAGAGGAAGCAAGGCTTCACACAAAGGAGACTTCCATGTGCAAAATGAGCCATGGAATGGGTGCCGAAATGAGTCAACATTTTTAGGATGTAAGTCAGCACTCTTATAAAATAATTTTATTCATTAGTGTCATTCTTTTTAACTACATGGGCAGTAGAAATTTGAAATGCTGCCAAGTCTGACTCAAAATTAATTTGGGTTTGTGCTTATATGGGAGAGAATAGGCCTTTTGTCCGTAATTCCATATAAGCTCCATAGGGTGACCCTGCATTACACAGGATGTAACTGAACAGCCTGTAATTGATGAGGTTTCCATTACCACATAACACAGTGCACACAGTAGTGAGATCACAGAGAAACCTTCTTTAAAGTGTTAAATACTTTCTTGTACAGCAAGCTGAGTTCATACTAGCAGGCAGTAAGAAACACAAGTTCTGGAACAAGGCAATGAGAAACCTGACTTCCTGGAGCAGGTCAATACATAGGTGCATATGGGCCTAACCCTGGGCTACAGACACCATGAAATAATTGCAGCTAAAACTGAAAGGTAAATGGAATCATGCAGCACTGGGGAACACTGTTTAATACAGTGAATGGGGAAAAATGCTGTTTCAGCTGAGATGATTTGGCCATGGTTTATGGGCCTGTTCAGGCAGTCACAATGGAATGGTGTAAAGGCTGTGTTTTAGATTGTTTCCATGAGCAACCTCCCAGCACTCCTTATGTTCCTCTCCCAGAAGGACCAGTTAGCAGATCCCAAGTGTGCTGTGCCATGTGGCAGAGCGGGGAGTGAGACTGGAGTGTGAGAGCAGGAGTGTCCCAGCCTGCCTGTGGAAATACAGCAGAGGTGCTGCTTTCTTTCCTGCTGCTCGGAATGGGAAGTCAATGTGGCATCCCATATGTTGCAGTCTGTTAACTAGGTGAAAGGTGAGGTTGTGTAGCCAGTCTATAAATAAGCATATTTAAAGAGGCAAGAATATGCCAAAGAGGATATTATGAAGTAGAAGAATGGAAAATTACGGTTTTTAACAAACAAACTCAATGGAGTTTTGCTAAGAAATGGAACTTCAGTTCCAAACCTGATGACCCTGGGTGTTTGTGGGATTTGGTACTTGAGTCAGTCTTTCAAGGGAGAGGAAATATGAAAAAAAAACTTTAATGTTTTCTCCATCATAAAACACACACTTTGGACTCTTTTTTATGTAGAAGGTGGCCCTTACAAATGAATCAACATTATGTAAGCCTGCTACAGAGCAGGATGGAGCCTTATTTATTCAAAACATCCACTGTCAGTGAGGACAACTGGTTCACAGAGCTGACATATATGACCTTCTACAATTTCCTCTGACATTCATGGGCTGAGAAGGTTCCCTGGGGTAAACAATGCTTTACAAATGCAGTTGTTTAAGTTCTTGTCTCACAAACAATCCAGGTAGGCCCTTTCCAGTGATTTATGCCTGCAGTGGTAGCAGGTGTCTTCTCTTTGTTCAGAGATAATATTCTGAAAACACTTCTTAATAATACCTGTTTCAAAATTTTGCATTTCATGGTCATGAAGTGTAAGTGCAATGAAAATGCCAAACCGCAGAAAGTGAGTCAGGCAGGGTTGCTTTGTGTTCTCATCTTCCACCTAACCCAAGTCTCACCTTCCCATTAGCAGCGAGGCATTTCTAATATTTACTGCAGGAATTCTTTGGTGTCCTGCAGAAAATCCAACAGCACTGTCCATACAATGTATAAGTAAGGCTTTTCCTTTTGCATTTTCAGAGGGATGCAGGAATTACTTCAATGCTAAGTTACATACATGCAGTGACCCTTCAGTTATTTATCTTTATTAATATAAGACTCTGTTACTGGGAATGAGAAAGGATGAAGTGGGTTACAGCTGCATTTTTATACTTTTGAGGCAATTATTAAAATATAACTATAGCATATTTAAACATGTAAAATAAAAAGAGAAGGGGAAATTTATAAATACTTGTTGGAGCAGGAATAGTTTTATCCATGAAGCCATATTTAACATATTATAAACTTTGAATTTCTAAATGTTTTTGATCTTGAAAAGCAGCTAACACTTCAGATTAGCATAAACCTTGCCATGAGGGCATTTGGTCTACAGTTTGAAATGCAAAGCAAGACATGTTCCTTTTTTTCATCTTTGCCCTTCTGTGTATATGTATACAACTATAAAACAGCCCATGTAGTTTATTTATTTAACAAAATATGTTGCAGGGACCCCATTTTAAACAAAAAAAATTATATTTAATACATCTGTCATTTCTTCATATGCTTCAGCAGTGCACTCTTAAATATAACTCAAAAGATAAGACTTTCAAGACTTCTAAGTCTTTAAAATGTCCTATTAACATAAAAATACAGCTATATATCTTTTTAAAGTTACATATTAACATGTTTCAATACACATTTTCTCAGAGGCAGAGAAGAATAAGATATAATTCTCTTGCCACTTACTGTTATGTAGGTTTGTTCTTTGTAGGTCTCCAAGTGCTGAACTAATTGACACTGAAAAGAATTTCCCATGTTTCCAAAAGTCTGGTTTACATCTATTATTTTTAATCAGTTTACAGACAGACTTTTAGAAAGATAGTGCTATTATATACAACTTGAGAAATTTATTGTATATGATCTTGAAAACAATGTCTCACAAAGTTAGAACAAAAAAGCAAACAGGATTTTACCACTTATTTTTGATCTATCAAGATTAAAAAGAGAGATCTGAACCATGTTAGAGAGATTCATATGACCCTTCTGCTGTGTGGCCTACACTTGACTGGCCACTGAAATAGAGGTTTGGTCAACGTTACCCAGATTTATTCCTACCTATATTTTTAATATTTGGAGGTTTTGAGAGAGAAGTCATAAAAGCTGCATTCTATTATTATGAATAGTTTGAGCTATGAATATCATTGTTCCAAAGGATCACATGTTCTTATACTTAATGAAGGGAAAGCTAAAAAAAAAAAAATCAGTTTATATTTATTTGACTTAAAGAGACTGGGATTTATTGGTTTATATTGGAAGCACTAAGACTAATTGTAAATTATCTGTTGCTGTACTTGCAGTTTCAATTATTTGAGAAGTTTAGCAGTTGAGGAGGGGAATCTATTGTTGAGTGTTTATAAACCGTGTTCTGTGTGCTATATTGGTAAATAATTTCATCAAAATCAGTGAGTCGTCTCGTGTTAGTGAATAGATATTGTACATGATGAATACAAGCCTTAGTTTGCCCATATTGTTACCATTTCAAAAAATATAAATCTCAGCAATTCCTAGCTTGCTTTCACAAATACAGACAGAGCTGGAGCACCCATTTCACACTGATTAATTTAAAGCAACTCACAAAGATGTACTTGCTGTTTGTGTCTGCTTTCAGTGTTTTAGTGGAAATTTTAAAATGCAACCATATAAGCTTTAAAATAAATAAGGTGAGGCTCCTGTAGGGTTGTGAGGAGATTCTGCACAAGACGGGATGGGAGCTGGCTTTGCACTATTGAACTTGTGGTTAGAACAACACTGGCATTGTACAGACCTGTGACAGACATTTGCACTCAGACTGCCTGCACTACCTCAGAATGTGGGTGGGAAGGGCAGAGATGAAGGGCAAGAGATGAAGAAGGGGGACAAAGATGGAAAATTCCATCCCTTTTGGATGGAAAATTCCGCTGCTGTAACTATTGGCAAAACAAACTGCTTTCTTATAATCTTCATTGTTGGCTTAATCATCCCTTATTCTTCTTGCCTTGTGACTGGTGTCCTTTTCTTATCTGCTCTGATCCCTCTTGTCCCATTATTATGATTTCCCCAGTGCTATTTTCTTCTCAATCTAATGACTCTGTGGAATTACACATCCCAACTTAATATTTTCATATTTATTCATCTTGGCTGGGGTAATGATGCGTCAACTGAAAAGTAAAAGTAAAAAGTAAAATTAAGCCTGTTGGCTTTGGAGATTTTTGCTCTGGATATAGTTATACAAAAGATAGACAGTGACTTGTCCTGGTTTTATATTGATCTGTTTAGCAGGCCATTTATTTGTGTAAATAAACACTGTGTTACAGTACTCACTACTTCTTGTACTTTGGACTTTTAAACATTGTTATTTTACCCAGTACCTTCTAAGAGTGTGTGACTAAATCCTATTAGACCAAATACCCAGTTACATTAAGTAGAAGTACTTTTAAGTTTATTAATTGTAAAATTTCAGAACCTCTCATTGTTTTTTTATTATGATCATTATCCTATTTTGGAAATAGGTCTCAGAATTTTGCTGTTAGTTTCAACCTTCATTTGGCCCTTTGAAATCAAATAATTAACTTCTGTTTGGAGCTGTAGGAGATGGACCTGCAGTTTTAATAACAGGATCATAGAATGCCAGGTTGGAATGGACCTCAAGAGCCGTCTGGCCCAGACTCTCCTGAGAAAAGCACAGCACCCTTAAAAGTGTCCAATACTGGGAAATCCACCACTTTTCTGGGGAATTTATTCCAATGACTATGTGTAGTCCATATATCCACCTTTTTTTCTGTATATATAAGTTTTTCTTCCTAAATCTTCTTTCTGTATTTCCTAGAACTCAGGAAAAGTAAAAAGCAGAAGAATAACTCCTTTCTCTAGAACTTACCTACAAGTACTCTTCCAGAGTAATTTCTTTCCTGCCTTCTCTCTGTACTTCTGGTGCTTCTGAAGCTGTGGTTGCACATTTGCTGCAAAATAATCCCGGCTGGGTTAAAAGATCAGCCAGATCTTTTTCCTGATCTGGTTTATTCCATAACCACACAGAAATCACAGTGGATAGAATGCCATGAACATAAAAATAGGCAGCAGATCTGGGAGCTGTTTAACTTACTGTGCTATAAACTTAAACAAGAAAGCATTAAGCTGCAGATGAGGAAAAACTGAGTGTTTGTAGAAGCCATAGTTAACTGGTAACACTGTAAATGCTCTGGAAAACATATAAGTAAATGGGAGATCAGGAAAAGAAGATAAATAAAAATGTAGGGGGAAATACTCCATCTAATTAGCTATGAGAGGTATCCAGGAAAACATTAAATATATATTTATATATCAGGTAATATATAAGGATGATTTTTCTGGAATACAAAGACTTCAGACATATGAGGTTTTCAGTGTACAAAGCTGCCATATACTGTAATGTTCTGTACAGAGTCATCTAGTCACAAAACAGCTCTGAGACAAAGTAAGAGTACTATAATCAAATAAAACACGCACAAGTGCCATATTAAGACATAAAAAGGGATGTGATTGTTTTGCAAGCATGATAGGACACAATTTCTGACTGTAAGACAAAACTGGCAGTATTATTTTAATATCTTGTTTGAAAAACATGGGTTAAAGCAGGAAAGTGAGACATAATATTTTGTTCTCAGTGCTTATGGAGTTAAGTCTGTAAGTTGGAAAACACTGAGATGTATAGAAATGTGGTTCTTTGTTATTCAAAGCATAAAGAATTCACACTTCTTTAACGCTTTGGTTTGTAATAGTAAAGCCAGCAGAGGCTGGGTGCTCAGATCTGTGCTGCCCTTGAGTGCACCAAATTCAGCTCAGTGGCAGAACAAACATTATCACTGAGGTTTGTATAATTAGTAGAGCTTTGCTGCTGCCTCTCTAAGGGGGCAGTGTTAAAGTGAGAAAGGGGCTGTTTGGGGGCAGTGTTAAAATGAGTAAATACATGGCTAGATGCAATTCAACATAGAGCTGCACTCCATCCTCTCTTCACATGCTGTATTTCAAGGCATACAAGACATTTCTATTAAAAAGCCAGCTGTATTTTAACACATACTCTGAATGTGATGGGATGCCAGTAATGCCTGATCTCCAAAGAAAAAGAGACTTGGAGGGAAAAAAGGTAAAACAGCTCTTACCTTTTGCTATAGAAATTAAGACACTGAATTTGTAGAATAGAATAAACCAGACTAGACTAGACCAGACTATTTACCTGGTCCAACTGCCTGACCACAGGGCTGACTAAAAGTTAAAGTGTGTTGTAGGGCATCGTCCAAATGCCTCTTAAACACTGACAGGCTCAGGGCATCAACCACCTCTCCAGGCAGCCTTTTTCAGAGTTTGATCACTCTCTTGATAAAGAAATCCTTCCTAACGTCAAGTCTAAAGAGCTGGAAAGAGAATGTCTTGAATTAAGAATATAGTCTATATTTTTGGTAGTTCGTGACATTTCTAGAATAAAACATGTTCATCTGAGGAATTCTTAAAAGTGAGAATCATTTTCATTCCCTGCAATTTAACAAATCCAGTGCAAGGTCTTAAAACTCTCTCTTGGCCCATCCACATTTTCCAGAAAACCAAATTCAGTTCAAGAAGCTTGTCTAGCTCTGCTCCAATTCTGCTGTTTATCTGATAATGTTGGATACTGCTCAAAGAAGCTAGAACAATGTTTAATTCAGGACATTTAAGAAGTTACTTTATTTGATGTAGGGGAATCAGAAATATTTTTATAATTTTTTAAACTTTTGTGTGCAAGTTACTTATTCTTGCTTACAGAGTAGAACAAAATATGATGCTGTACAAAAGCAAAAGGAATTAAATAGGAATTCAAAATCTCTGTCAATAGTCAGCTCCAGTTGGTGCAGAGACAGCAGCTCGTGTGCTGTGAGCACATGCAACATCAAGGCTTGATGTCCATCCCAAAGGACATGCCCAACTCTGGATCAAATGACAATGCAACTTGATCTAGATGGGGTGTGAAATCGCAGCACATGCCTGTCAAATTATCCAGAGTGCATGGCAGGGTGTTTATGAAGGTTCTGGCTTGGCTGTGTGTTGGCTTGCTAAGGACAAGCGGTGCTGGCCTAATAAAAACTCTGCTGCTACTTAGTTCCTTCTAGGAGATTTTTTAGCAAAACTGGAGGTATTACAGTGAGTTTGTACAAATTCATGCTTGTTTTTGCAACACGCTCATTTAGTCTGTTCTGCCTCCTTGCAGGCACACAGCTGTTGAGGCAGAGGTAGGAGAGTTGCACAGCCACAGTCACTGGGTGTGGGTATAATATCACTTATTCAAAATAGGCTCCAAAATTCAGGTTACCAACTTTTAAAGATATTTTTAAAGAGGTATATTTAGGTACTTGACTAAAAGCACGTGGAAAGAGACATGAAGTAGGAAGAGTGTGATGTTAGTCCATGTTAACATCTTTTTTCTATTATAATCTATTTTTATATTTTCTGGTTTTCTGTTTGTTTTGAGTTAAAAGATAAACTTTTATTTCCATCTAGTGCTTTTAATTTATTAATTTACTGAGCATCTAATTGGGCATAATGTAGTTTGAGGTTTGTGATGTGAAGACCAATTAAAGTGAGCAAACAGTGTTAAATTAAGCAGTTTGGGCCTAATTCTCTGTAATTTCTACAGTAATTTCTACTAGTACAAAATAACTAGCAGTTTTCTGCTAAATGGAGTAGCCTAGACTTCAATATATGTCAGTGTAACACAAGTGTGAATTGTATAATTATTTGTTAGTGTTTTATAACTATTTTATAATGCTACGAATGGTTAAAAAAAGGCATAGAATGTCTGCTGATTACACAACCACCTGATGCTGGAAGTAGATACAAGTAGGCTGGAAGACAGGATTTGAAATCAAAATTATTGCAACAGTAGAAATAATCAAAAATACTGAATGCACATCAGCGAAGAGAAGTGAAAAATAATGTCCTCAGGGATACTCAGTTAAATAAAAACAACTGGCTTCATAAATTTGAAGGGAAAAATCTGGATAATGGATCAGGAGTGGTGGCAATTCAACACAGTCATTAGTCACCAAAGAACCAGGACAACTGCACTGAGATGCCTGAGCAGGTCAGTCACCTGCAGCACATCCTACATCGTGTCTGTATTTCATGGTCCAGCTGAATCCTCGTTTGGGGAAAAGGCATTCACGAAAGAGCTGACTTGGTGATTCCAGGAGGCAGAAGGATCAGAAGTGTGAAACACAGCAGGGTGAAAAGAAATGTGATGAGTCTTCCCAGGCACTGGGGACTGTTGCAGAGGAGGAGCAAATAACTTCTGCACACTCATGGCAGACAGTATGAAATGCATTTCTCTTGCTGTCCATATGGAATCAAGGTTGTAAATTCCAGCAAGGAGTATTTCGAGTGGGGAGAAGGAAAAAAAATCTGAATGTAAGAACCACAATGCTCCAGTATGGATTGCCCAGGGAGGCTGATGCAGCTCCAGCACTGCATATTTGTAGGTTTGACACCATGTCATGGATGCCATCCGGATAGAGGCTGGATTCCATGCTTTTTTGATGATTCCACCGAAGACTGTGATGCAATCAAAACACCAATATCAGTGATCAGACTCAAATATAGATTGAATTATGGTGCTGTGCATGTGCATGTGTAGCTCTTGACTCCAGGCTGGCAAGAGTTTGGCCTGATATTTGTCTTAACAGAAGAAACAACTGACCACAGACTGGGTGCAAGGCTGGGAGAGCCAAAACCACAGCATGCACAGAGAAAAAGAAAGGCCTGGAGCATTCTGAAAATATACAACCTTCTTGTTTTGAAACAGTGTGTGGATACAGTGGAACATCTTTCATAGCCATTAATATTTGTAAAGATCAGCTCATGTTAGCAGCCAGTTCTAAAAATGGAGTGCAGGCTCCCACAAACTTCATCGTGTCACATCCAGGAGGAAGTGATTTTGTTACTGCGCAGGGACTTCTACTGTATTCATTACAGCCAACAATATCAAAGCAGTGCAGTAGTATGAGATAACATTTCTTTTCCCATAACATTTCCACAGATAGGGTAGTATAACTAGTAATGTATTCCCTGAGGAGATTAAAAAACACCTCTTGGTATTCTGGGGTTTTACCATTTAAAAGCTCCACCGTTTTTGTAGGATGTTCTATCACTGAGAAATGTGAGTAGCTGGAAAAGGTTTCTTTCTGCATTAGTCTGCACTTCTCTCATTTCCTTCTCTTCCTGCATCTTTCTCAGTTTGACATGCATAACATGATTGACATGTATACAACATATACCACATTAAAAAATAGGAGAATAATGGCTTGTATCACAAAAGTGTGACAGTGTCTGACACTCAGATACCAGCAGAGGAACACCACACTCTGTGAGAGCTGAATGTCCCTTCTTAGCTCTTGTCCACATCTTTGGGTGTGACAATTACAGGCAATTACAGGAAGAATCAGTCTATTTCAGGAGAACAAATATGAGCATTAATTATAGTTGTGGGGATAATTTGTATTGTTTATTCTTTTGTTAAGTGTCTTTTTGTGAGACACAAGGGATTGATACTGCACAACTTTTGAATGCAGACAGCAGGTCTGTGTTTCCATTTTCATTCTTGTTCCATTCTGAATAGTTGTCAAAATGATAAGCAGCATGCAGTGTGGATTACATACACTCACAGACAGACAGGATGTACAATAGGGATGAAAGGAGGAAGTGGGAAAGAGATCAAAATTCAGATGAAAAAGACTTTAAAGATTCTGCAAAACTCCCTCGAAGCAGAAGTTTTTAAAGGATCAGAAGTTGGAAGCAAAACATGAAGATTAACCTAGAAATAACCACACTGGATATTGAAATTGGATGTAAAGGATGTACTTAGAAAAACCAGTGGGGGTAAAACCAAGTTAGGGCTCCCAAGCCCAGTTAATTGCTGAAGTGGCCACAGCTGTGACACAGCCTGAGGGGAGCCCTGCACAGCCGCGTGTCTGCCTGAGGGAGGGAACTTGGACCGCAGAGCTTGATGGAAGATGGATTTCATATCTGTACTCGAACAACGCCCAAATCACACGACTCCCCTCGGTGACTCCAGGGAAGCCTGCCCATCGATTTCCACGAGGGAATTGCGGCGAGCGGGAAGTGACGCGTTGTGAGGGAAGTGACGCCTGAGCGGCGGGAGCCCGGCGGAGCGGAGAGTGGCGGTGGCTGTGGCGGAGCGGGGCCGGTTGCGGCCATGAACAGCCGCCTGCAGGAGATCCGGGAGCGGCAGAAGCTCCGCCGGCAGCTCCTGGCACAGCAGGTACGGCCAGGTCCGCCCTTTCCCCCCCTCAGCGGCCGCTGCCCGCCGCTACCGCGGCCTGGGGCGCTAGAGGGGCGAGGGGCCTGGGGCGGCCCTGGGGATGTGTGGGAGCGGGTCTGCAGTGAGCACGGCGTGAATTTGTGTTTGCCGCTGTCCAGCTAGGGGCCGAGAACGCCGACAGCATCGGCGCCGTGCTCAACAGCAAGGAGGAGCAGCGGGAGATCGCCGAGACCCGGGAGACATGTCGGTCCGTATCGGCCAGCGGGCTCTGTTCGAGACTGGGGGCTTGGGACTCTCACAGGCCCTGGAAACGGGATGGGATTGCACGCGGGGAAAGAAAGTGCTTTCATTACCCAAATCAGAACTTTGGCTAAGGCCAATGGGGTCTGGTTACTCCCTTCTAAAAACAGCCTCTTGTGTTAAAAAGATGCTGCATAGGAAAACTGAAGTGTGAATTCAGAATGTGCCACCTGCGTTGTCTCAGAACCTTTATGCTTTTGCTAAGAGCAGTTTAAAAGTTCTTTTGGAATAATCGACGTATCTAGACAGACTAGCTAATGCTAGTAGTTTCTCAGGTGTAACAGTAATTTTCTTGTGTGAGCAGACTTAATTTTGTAGATGTAGACTGCTTTGGTTAAAATAAAGTGTAGCTTTCAGAACAGAAAAATGAGAAAGGGAAGGAAATTCCTTTCTTTTCAAGAGTTCTGTCCTTACTAAGTTGTGCTGGTCTCAAGCATACTGAGAGAGGAACAGCTTGTCATCAAATTTCAAAGTAATTTCAAACTTGTAACAGAAACATGTAGTCAAGGCAGATTATCAAAGATTTTTGGAAATAGGAGGACTTTTTTTTTGGGCTGTTCACAGGGCTGCTTATGATACTTCTGCACCAAATGCAAAACGTAAATATCCAGATGAGGGAGAAGCAGATGAAGAAGAGATTGAAGAATATAAGGTAAGAAAAAAAGGGGAAAAATTACTTTTCTGTGGTGTTCCTGTGTCCCTGAGGGACTTCTAAAATATATATGTATGCATATAAAAAGAAACGTGATGTGTTCCAATACTTGGAATATGAGTGCTCCTTAGGGACATCTGAAGTGTAGATGCTACGTGGTTCTCTTCAGGCATCAGTGCATTGAGCTGCACATGCTCCAGAACCCAATTTTTGAGACTTATTTTAGCGCTGCTCCTGGAAGAGATAAAACATGTATTGCAGTTGGGTACACACATAAAAAAAGCCTTGACCAGAACTTTGTTGTGCCAAAAGAAAACCTTACAGTTACCAGGAGGTACAGGCCATGGGATGAGGTATGGGGAGGCTGAGGGTGCCTTCTGACCTGTCTGTTAAGTGCCAAAGAATGCAGTTCTGGATAAGTGGAAGTAAGAGGCTTGGTTTGGGGTGTGCTTCAAGCATCCAAAATGCCAGGAAAAGTTCAGTTAAAAAAACCCCAAGACAAAATGCCTCCATGGTGAATGAAGTGCTGTCAAACTCTCATGCCCTTAACTTTTACAATGCTCATCCCAGAGCAATTTGACAGCTTTCTCCACTCATATCAATGCAGTGTTTTGGCTAAGATGAGTGGTAGAAAGAGGTCGAACAAAGACATGATTTGCTTTGGGATCTCATTGCAGCATATATCCTCCCTCTCCCCTTTTTCCATGTCCTAATAACCTTGCTTCTATGATTTAACAGAATCAGTGTATTTATTAAATTATGCAGTGTCTGTTGTTCTCTTGGATGCCTAAAAATAGCAATTTTTAAAATTTTGCTTCGTTGTGTTGCATTTTTGATGAGGTTTATAAATCCTTCTGTGATGTCTTCTGTCTTACTAAATAAAAAAGTTAATGTATGACAGGATGTTTTTGATGACTGATTTTTTTAAAGTCTTTGTAAGGGGACAGACATTGTTTCTTTACATGCAAAGTGTTAGTTTGTACCTCTTGTTCAGCAAACAAGTCGTGAGCACCATTGTGAAGTGGCATTTTGATGCTTGCATTAGGGATCAGTTCCTATCACTTTATTTTAGTCCTTCACCAAGTATGTGGTTAAGGAACTAAAAGTTTTAATTACCTGAGAAACATATCTGGATAAGCCACTTGGGTTGGCAAAGTACATGACTTATCGTTAGGATTTTCTTCATTAGTGTGGGGAAGACTTACCCTGAGATGGTTGTAACCACTTTTAAGTAGCCAGACTCTTGCTGCATTGTTGAAATTTAAGAATATTTTAATAACACTGGCTCAGAACAAATTCAGTGGAACAGATGAATAGACTTAAGAAACTTGAAACCCTCAAGCAGAACATCTATAGTGGAGACATCAGCTGTTTCCTGCAGACATTGCTAATTCCCTATTGGCAGGGAGATAAGAACAGTTAAATTCCATCTATATTTATATAACTTTTTCCTTAGCACTTTGAGCCTGTTTAAATTTAGTCTTGTAATATGAACTGATAGAAAAGTCCTTACAGTATCAAATCCTTATTGGATTGTGTTTAATGCTTCTTAGACGAAAGTAAGAGACTTGAACCCTTAGTGTTCAGGGCAAATATCAGAAGTTCATCAGTTAGGAAAATTAGGGGTATTTCTGATGTCACGTGACTTGTCTCTATATTCCTGACTTGGCCAACTGAGCCAGTGACACCCAAAGGCCTTACACTGATACCTTGAGAGAAGGCTGAACAGTGACATTGACTTTTTTGTTATAGCATGAGAGCAGTTTTTTGAGATTAAAAAATGAAGATGTATGTTACTCTTCTCAGCCATACAGGAACATCTGATTAAAAAAAAAAAAAAGGCAATATGTTCTAATTTGGGGGCTTTTTTTGGTGGATCTGGTTTTGGTTTTCTGTTGAATAAGTGCAGATGTATAGGCTGCTTGTTCAGCTTCCTGCTGGCAGTTTGGCCTCAGTCTTGCAGCCTGGCTCTGCCTTGACACCGTAGGGATGGGAGATAGGGAAGAGATGTACTAAAGGCAAAAGTGAATAAGGGATATTTTAAGGTTAGAAAGTTGAATTGTTATAAAGAACTGCTAAAATACTCGTGTTTTGGTGGAACTGTACGAGTTGTACCAGGGTTAGCTGAGCTCCCTGGTCTGTATTTGGAAGTGGCAGACAATGGGATTAGACAGTTTGCTGCCACTGCCAGGCTTTTCACCGCCTTCTGAGAGCTGGGGTTGTTGCTGCACCCCC